>NW_023619295.1:0-10712 GCF_014905685.2 Nematolebias whitei
CATTTGGCTGAGATCGACCACGTCCTAAATCAGCTAACAACTGCTGGTGCTAAAATCTCACTGTCAAAGTGCCAGTGGTGCAGAACCAAAGTGGACTACGTTGGCCTCTTAGTAGGTCCAGACGGAGTACAACCACAATTGACTCGCACCCAAGGCCTAGACAACCTCAAAGTCCCAACCAATCTCAAAGAACTACAGAGTTTCTTGGGAGTGTGTAACTACTCTCGCCAGTTCATAGAGCATTATGCGGATCTCGCAAAACCACTAACTGAACTCTTAAAGAAAGACGTTCCTTTTGTCTGGACTGATACACAACAGCAGGCAATGAACGCTCTCGAAGACAGGCTTAAGCTAGCCCCATGTCTAGTCTACCCAGACTACAACAAAGAGTTCTACTTGGAAGTGGGCTTCTCAACTTACTGCATGAGTGCAGGTCTGTACCAAATACACGACAAAGACAGGCGTGTTGTGGCCTACGCCAGCAAAACAATGGCAGGCCCTGAATTACGGTATTCAGACTGTGAGAAGGCTCTATTGACCACTGTGTGGGCAGTGAAATATTTCTCCTGCTATATTGGTGGACAGAGGATAATTGTTGAGACACAACACCAGCCAGTAACGTTTCTGAACAGCCAACGCATCAGAGATGGTGTGGTGACAAACTCACGCGTTGCAACATGGCTTATGGCACTTCAAAGTTTTAACCTAGACATCCGCTACGGTCAAAATAAGAAGTCGCACTTGGGCACTGATTTGGCAATCTGCCAAGAATGTACACAGGATGTACCAGCCACCCAACAGCCGGTTGTGAGCAAACCCTCAGCTGCTGAGGACCCAAATCACCACTTCTTTGATAGCAATATCTGCAAAGATATGGCAACAATGTACGTGGATGGATGCTCATTCCACCACGAGACAATCTGCAAAGCAGGTGTTGGAGGAGTTCTCCTCCAGGACCAAGAACAGGTCACATTTGGCTATAAATTAGGCTCTCAGTCTTCTCAGTACGCTGAGATAGCTGCAATCCTAATAGGCCTACAGATGGCAGTAGAACGCTCCATCCAGACGCTAGTCATCTGCACTGACTCTAACTATGCTCGACTCAGTTTCTTGTGTCATCTCGCTCTGTGGAAACAGAACGGTTTTCTCACAAGCAACAAAAAGGTGGTAAAACACAAAGAGCTTTTCATGACATGTGATCACTTAGTGACATCACATGATCTACAGATATTCTGGAAGAAAGTTCCAGGACACTCTAGAGTCCCAGGCGATGACAAGCACTACAATGACCTTGCAGACTCCCTAGCCAAAGAAGGTGCCGGTGACGGACCCACGTGGTCCTTTGACCCCTCCTGGCTACTCAACACTCAGTCGTCACAAGCTACAACTGAGGTAATGGCAGTCACACGTGCACAAGCTGCAGCTAAACCTGCTGATAACACAGTTTCTGTGCGCCCAATGCTGACTGACCCAGACATCATCCAACTTCAGAAGTTGGATCCTGCAATTAACTCGATGATGCTGTATCTGACTGACCCAGACAAATACACTCCATCGAAAGACGAGCTGGATTCCAATCCAGACCTCAAAGTCCTCTTTCAGCTGCGAAAACAGCTAAAACTACTTAAAGGCATCCTAACTTTCGCTCATGGACGGACGTCCTCACCTGTGTTCGTGGTCCCCCATGACCACAGGGGGGTGATGTTAGTCCATGCACATGACCTTCCGTCCGCAGGACATAAGGGTGACAATGCCACGCTGAAAGCATTAAAACAAATTGCTTATTGGCCTGGAATGAAAAAGGATGTCAAGGACTACATAAAAGGGTGCCTGATCTGTGGCCAGTTTCAACCATCCAGACCACTTCACAGAGCACCACTGCATAGTAGAGGCATTGCATTTCCATGGTCGGACCTCCAGATTGACTGGGTCGGACCACTCACTAAGACCTCTAGAGGAAATAAATATTTTCTCACGGTAACCTGCGCGTTTACCAAATGGGTAGAATGTCTACCAGCCCCTAATGACACAGCACAAACCACTGCTATGTTATTAATGAATCATGTATTTTGAAGGTTTGGACTTCCCCTTAGGGTGAACTCGGACCAAGGTACACACTTCACAGGTGAAGTAATGAAGGAACTGTGGAAGACGCTAGGCGTCAAAGCCAACTTCCATATTGGCTACCACCCACAGGCTTCAGGCCAGGTTGAGAGAGCAAATAGGACTGTGGTGAGTATTTTGAAAAAATACGTAGCCGCAAACCACAAGGACTGGGACGTGAAACTCCCTCTAGTCCTCATGGCCATAAGGGCCACTCCACACACGTCGACTGGCATCGCTCCTTTCGAGATGATGACGGGTCGACAAATGACTCTCCCTCTGCACCGGTTGTACCAACCAGGCGATGCTGCCATGGCAACAGCCTACACCACACAACAATACATGAAAGACTTGGAAAGACACCTTAAAAACACTTTTGCTTTCGCACAGAAAAACCTGGAAAAATCAGCTGAAGGACGCAAAGCGTACTACGACCAAAAGGCCTCTCACGAGGAACTCCAAGTGGGAGACAGGGTCTGGTACTACACGTTTGCACCCAAAACTGGAAGAGAGTCCGGGACCGGAACTCTCGCCCGTAAGCTGATGCCCAGATGGACTGGACCCCATCTGATAGTCGACAAAGTGTCTCCAATTGTCTACCAGATAAAAATCAGTAAAGGCCAAAAAGAGCCAACTGTTAAATGGGTACATCGTAACCAGATTAAACAACACAAGGCGTGCAATAACTCCTTAGGAGACAAAGATCTCACAAAATCTGACCTCGTGGGAATAAGGGTCATCCAAGCAGAAGATAACTAATGGATAATAAACTTAACCATAGTTTAAACTCACAGGACCTACCCTTGATAAAACGGGACAGCGTGACTGAAATCTGGCAACCAGGGTGAGGAGAAGCTGTGAAACGATGTTTCTAGATGCTTAGTCACTACTCTTGTCGGTGCTGAAACGTTGTTTAGTTGACTTTGGTATTGTTTCTGAAGGAAGAATGAATTCTGTTGTGTAGTTAAGTTAGAGACTAAGAGGCCTTTAACCATGCCAACATGCAGTTCATTCACTAAATTGCAATCTTTGCGGAGTCAATGTATATTATTGCTACCTTGAGTACCATAATCTACATTGATCTCACAACGCTTAAGCCGAACCTACTCGAACAATTCTATTCGGGGGGATAGCTAATTCTTTTTGATAAGTCTCGCCATAGACTTCTAAAACATTTATGGGAAAACCAAACACCCAATCTCAAGTCGTTCGTCTAAAAGACAACAGACAATTACACCAAACTATATTTTACCATGTAAAGCTAACTTAAACCAAGTTAGAAATGGAAAAATAGTTTGGAACCCTTTTCTATAGGCATAAACCCCTGTAGTACCCCTTTTCAGCATTCTCCACCCCTTAACTGGTAGTTGTAGCTGTTCCCAACCATAATAGCTTACACACCAGATGCATATAGTTTAAGGCCTTATGTAAAATCCCCTTCATAAGCCCACCTTAAACCACATAATTGCATGACACATTGAACCAGAACGGCACAGGCTGGACGTCGCTGGAGACAACCTTCGCTGGAGGCGACCTGCAATCCTGACGTTGGTCTCCACTCTTCATCCAGTGGCCGCTTCTTCAGTTCAACCCAAGGGTACCCCTCTGTATGCTGATTAATCAACACTTCCAATCGCTGTGGATTTACCGTTGTGGATTATATGACTTTTTCCAATGGATTACAGACTCTGTTTCCAAGGGGTTAAAGCATTGCTACAATGGAATTATCGAGACGATATGGGATTATAATCAACACAATGGAATACCAAGAACATTGTGGAATTACCTTGACTTTGTTTCCTTGCTGGATTACTTCTGACTTTGGTCTTCCTTGCTGGATTACTTCTGACTTTGGTCTTCCTTGCTGGATTACATCAAGCTCAAGGACATTTGAAGGTCTAAGTTCACGGTTGGAATTCATCCCCATGGACAGGTGATGATTTCCAAAGGGGGGACTGTAGTGAACCTGGTCTGACCCTTATCTGACCCTGATGACCTCAAATCTACCAGATGGACAGAGACTGTCATTTTCATTGATCTGAATAAGTCTGAGCCATCTGATGACTTTCTTTCTTGAATTAATCAAGCAGAAAAGACAATTCTTTATAATCATTACTGTCTTACAAATGTTTGATAATCAAATTGTGTTAGTTTCACTCAATGCTTACAGGTTGAAAAGAACTACTCATTTTTATTTTACATAAACAGTAAGTAATGATTTTTATTCCTCATTCAAAGAAGAAATCACCTTAATATGCATTTCTTGATTTTCTGTCTGAAATGAGCCAAGTCGTAAGTATGTGAAAGTTGAAGCTTCGGTCAACTAAATGTTTACTGAAAAAGGGATGTCATGTTTTACTATTTGGAAAGATACAACAGAGTGAGGCTCCAAAAAGTCTGCTTTTCTGCAATAATCTCTCTGTCAGTTGTTAAACAAATCTCATTCCCTGACCTCGACTTTTGATAATACCTTACGTCAAAAACCACACCTCTTTCTGGTACATCCACGAATCAGAAAGCTCTAAATTGAACCGGAAGTCGACTCATTTAAAATGTGGCAACTTTCCAGTTCAAGTTAGTTCTCGGGTAGTTCTGAAGCAGTTCTCAAGGAGTTCTGAAGGAGTTCTGAAGAGAATTCAGAAGAATTCATGGGTAATTCATGAAGAATGGTGAAGTGAATGGAAGAGAATTTGAGAATTCAGGAGAGTCAGAGACGTTTGGAATTATAACTTCTGTTTGAACGACCCACGCACGACTATCTAAGGATTTCAGCAGCTCTCAACGGAGACGCTGAAAGGTCTGGAGGATTCTCTATCGAGCTGATCTATCATCAACAAGGTAACGGTCTCTTCTTCGACTAAAGTGTACCGGAGGCGAACTGAGATCTGATGAAGCGTGCACGTTCTGGTCAACAGATATTAATTCTCTCACATAGTTCTCTGTAAGATAATCTCCATTTCATCTTAAACTCTTCTCTCTCTCACAAAACCAGTACAGATATTTTAGAAATATCTGAAGCAAAGTCCTCGTTCACCGCCGAGTGATCGATGCTCATTTTCTGTGAAACTTGTCTGTTATTATTTTCATATTTTGCCAAATTAATGTAAATGTTTGATGTTAAACTTTGATTCTGAAAATAAATGACTCCATTCATTTTGATGGGTCAAAGGTAAATAACGTCTCTCGTTACATTTTTGTTAAAATTCAATGCACGACTTACACAGTCAGAAAGATGAGGAACTCGTGAAATTGTATGCATATATATTTCATATATTTGTCATACTACAACAAGTGACACGTACCCACGTGACTCACTACACCCTCCTCCCGGTCCTTGTATCCTCGCCTCTGTTCGCTGACTTCCTGGTTTTCGACTCCGGATCGTCTGACTTCGCCTCTCGCCTGCTCCTTTGGATATATTCTTCACCTGCTGGTTCTCGACCCACGCCTGCTCCTGACCTGCCTATCACCCGCTCCTGCATGGTACTGTCGCATCTCAGCTCTCTGGTTTTGACCCTCGCCTGCACGACTACGCCTCCCGCCTCACGGATCGGGTACTGGTTCGGCGCCGCTGCGGATCAGCGCTTTTCATCCATCCATCCATCCTTGGGTTCAACGCTGCAGCCGGCTGACTCCCTTCACCGGGATCATTCCTCCTGCAGTGGGCACACCAGCTTGAAGCGACTCATTACTCCCACGCCCCCTTCAACCAGAGTAACGGTTAGTGGTCTCACCTTTTTGACATTTGCACCTGCTTCTGTCTCCCGCCTGGCCACTAACCGTACTCTACTTGTTTACAGACTCGTTCCAGCCCGAGCTCTTAGATCGACACCAGAACCAGTTCTTTCTTTGAGAAGCCAGGGTCTCTCTAATAAACTTTTTATAATTCAGTTTCAAGCGTTTGTGGTGATTTTGGTCCAGTATTTGAAGGGGTTCGTTACAGTTTTGGGACAAAACACACAAGGAGATTGTAACAATATTGGGTTACACAATACCTAAGACTTGTTTGGTTCTATATTTTGGTCTTTCGGAAAACGCTGTATTTAAAACTGATTGTTATTCGTTTAAAATTCTGTTGGCGGCTAGTAAAAAGGTAATCACCAAGAAATGGTACCAATCTGAACCTCCTACTACTAAAGAATGGATACAAACTGTAAGCCTAATATTTGAGACTGAGATTTTAACACATAGATTAGGACACAGGAAGAGCATTGCCGGGACAAATGGGAAAAATTGATAAAATTCACATCAACCTTAAAGTTATAATTCTGGATATGAGATGACTATTTATGTTGTTTAATTAAGAGTCGCCCCCTGGTGCACAGTTTGCTTGTTCTCGGTAGTTGTTTTTTGTTTTGTTTTGTTTTATACATAGTTTCTGTGTGTTGTTTGATTTTTTTTTTAATGTACACTAAAATAATAAAAATAAAGTATTAAAAAAAAAAAAGATTTTACCTCTTGTTCTTTATATTATTTGTAAACTGTACTGTGATTCTTTAATTTGTTTCTCCGGTTCTCATTTCCTAACTTCTTCAGTGCTTTGCCACAAGCCATTCTCTCTGTTATTTTGAGTCCCTGGGCTTCTCTGGCTTAAATCTGGATTATGCACCTACCATTTTGTATATGCACAAAAGTTTCAGCATATGCTGACATGTTGCTGATAAGTCAGTCATAGGTTACAGCAGTGGTTCCCAACCCTGGTCCCCAACGCTGTCCTTACAGGTAAGATACTGTAAATAAGCTGATGTATGTTGGAAACCAGCAAGGCAATTGTGCTGAATTTACACAACTTATTTTTTACTTTTGAGCAACTTACTTCAAACATATATGTAACTAACATCAGATGCTGCCACAACATTTATTACATTAACTTACTGAATGTGTTTATAACTTACAGCTAACAGTGTTTTGTGGCTCTACTATAAATGGAGTGGGAATGGTAAGAAACTCATCCCTCCTCTAGGATGTGCAAACTTGTTTGAGGCATGTTGATTGACACAAAATGAATGACTAGGTGTGCAGAGTACAGGGATGTTACCTTTTGACATCTGATGCCCCATGATCACTGTGATATGTCCCAACGTGCTAGGCATAGGTTCAGCGTAAATTACACTAGCGCTGTGCACAAGCTCTGTGTAAGTCAAAAATGCTGTCATACACTTGAATAAGTTATGATTATGCTAAGAAAAGTTATAAAGTTACTCATTTTATAAAAAGGTTATATACTGAGTCAACTTGTTAGCAATACAGTATGTATAAAATAGGTTTCCAATTGATTTATTTTAATACTTCTTCAGCATATTCAGCATGTTGGAACAAAGATTTATTCATCAATATTAGCTGTCTGAACTATCATTGTGTGACAGGACCCCGACAAGTAATGGTGTGCAATACTACAAAATTTGGTATCGATAGATACCAAGTAAATACAGGTCCAATATTGCCGATACTGATCCCGATGCGATACTTTAAAATAATTACGGTGAATTTTGATGATGTTTAAGTCTTTGTGATTTTTTTTCTTTGGATCATCTATTAGTTCAAACCCAGGCTAGAATTAGGCAAAGTTTATAAGTAAATAAAAAATAATTTATTATAATAAAAGTTTTTTTCTGAAAAAATAGAACAGTAACAAAACAATTTCCCCATACCTTGTGATGGCTGTATTTTATTCCTTAAACAAAGTGTGCAAAATGATCACTCAAGAATATAGTAAAACGTTGTGTTCAGAAAATATGATGATTAAATAAAAATTATCCCTTCATTGCACTCCTTCTCTGGATTTTTTTTCTTAAATAAACAAACTGTACATATCACACCGCAACAAATGTTATAAAACAGTCAAATATACTTAGAATATAAAGGAATAAAATTTCTCCTCCTAAGAGAATTTCTTTTCTGGGTTTGAAAAATAATTACAAATCAAAAATAATTAGTGAAAATACAATAAATAAAGTGTAAATACCAAAACAACCTCCAAAGCCTTGAGTTCAAAGAAATATTCCCAGAAGCCTCTCTGAGGGCCCTGCCTGCTTTTGCAAAGTTGCTCTGTGCTGTGACAGGAGCGGGACTCACAAAGACAGTTTGTATCTTTGATGAAACCACAGCCGTGCATACAGGAGAGAAACTGAAGCTAAAGTATCGATCACATTACACTGGTATTGATCAATATCAATACCCATGTTGGTATTGATATTTGGATCGATCCGCCCACCACTACTGATAAGTGTTTTAAGATAATTTACAGTAAGCTGATTGAATTACAGACTAAAATATCTTGTGTCTCTCAAAAAAAAATGATTATTGTAAATTCGAGGCAAAGTCACCCACACGCACGCACGCACACATGCACGCACGCACGCACGCACGCACAAACACACACACACACACACACACATCACTTGAGGGGCAGAGAAACCTCAAACAACCCTACCTTGGTTCACTTGGCTGCCACCTCCAATGCTTATATAACCCTTCCAGCCTTATATAAGTGCTCTGTGGTTACACTGAGGCACACAAACTGTGACTCAATACTACAAATCCTATACAGTGTAGAAGATGTGAATGAGAACATCAGGACGTTTTTCTCCACTCTACTACACTTATGGGCACATAAAAAAAAAAAAGAATATATTTAAAAAATTTCAATGTTTTTGTCAAACACTTCAGAAAGTAAAACTCGTATATTATATGGATTCATTACACATAGAGTGAAATATTGCAAGCCTTTCTTTAAATTTTCATTATTATGGATTACAGATCACGAACACCCAAAACTCAGTGTCTCAGAAAATTAGAATACTGGGATAAAATTCCATATTGGAAATGCATGCACATTGCACACTATGCACTAATTGATCATAGGCATAAACTACAAATGTCTCATTCCTCAAGTCCAGCCACTCCTGAACCAGAAACATCAGAAGCGTCTTACCTGCTGAGGACACAAAGAACTGGACTGTTGCTCAGTGGTCCAATGTTCTCTTTTTATATGAAAGTAAATTTTACATGTCATTTGGAACTCAAAGTCCAGGGGGCTGTGGTAACTTGGTGGTGAGTGTCATGGTCTTGTAATCTCAAGTTTGCGGTTTCTAGCTCAGGTTGTGTCAGGAAGGGCATCTAGCATAAAACAAATGGCCAAATCTTTCATGCCAGTTTGCTCACTGTGGTGATCCCTGAAGATGGAAGCAGCCGAAAAAAACTTACTATTTGAACATCAAGGTCCCAGAGTCTGGAGGAAGCGTGGAGAGGCCTAGAATTCACTATGCTTGAAGTCCAGTGTGACGTTTCCACAGTCAGTGATTTGAGGTGCAATGTAATCTACTGGTGTTGGTCCAGATGGTTCAAATTTGTTGTAGAAAGCACAGACCCTTTAGTAGCCAATACAACATTCTTTGCTTGCTAAGGGCATGACCAGGGCATATTGGCAAAATTGGAGGTGTTTCCATTGAGGCATAATGGGACACGAGTGACATATATGCCATGATGCCCCGAACAGAGCACTTCACTCTCAGACCGCAGGTTTACTTGTAGTTCCTAGAGTTTTCAAAATCAGAATGGGAGGCAGAGTTTTCAGTTATCAGGCTCCTCTCTTGTGGAACCAACTTCCAGTTTCTGTTCGTGAGGCTGACACATTGTCCAGTTTTAAGACTGGGCTCAAGTCTTTCCTTTTTGATAAATCCTATAGTTATGGTTGACTTGGATTTCCTGAGATATCCCTTAGTTATGCTGCTAAATCCTTTTGACTACTGGAGGACAAAATGACTGCATTTCTTCAAATGAATAGTTACAAATAAATACAAAGAATCTAAAAAAGTTAAATCTGGTCCTCTGGACATTCAAAAAAACCCAAAACAAAGCAAAACAACAAAAAATGTAGAAACGTTTCGTCTCTCGTCCGAGAGACTTCTTCAGTCTGAGGTGCTGTTTTCAGCTCAGTCTCTTAAATAGCACCTTCTCAGAGTGGATCAACCAGTTTTGCTGCTGACAACCAAAACCAACTGCTCACATGCTCAAGAAGGACCATCAGCCTAACAATGGATCATTAGCACACTGATGGCTGTGTACTATTCACAGAGGGCTGAGTGATACTAGCAATCACAGCATTGTAAGAGGGGGACAATTGAACACGTAGGCCTCCACCCCTGTTTAATGATGGACGGTTTCTTTTCACAAAGATGGCCTCCTTTACTCCTCTCTCAAACCATCGTTCCTCTCTATCCAGGATGTGCACATCTTCATCCCTGAAAGAGTGACCGCTGGCCTGGAGATGAGTGTAGACCGCAGAGTCCTGGCCTGATGATGTTGATCTTCTGTGCTGGGCCATCCTTTTGGCCAGTGGCTGTTTTGTTTCCCCGATGTAAGACTGATCACAGCCCTCCTGACACTGAACAGCATACACAACATTACTCTGTTTGTGCCGGGGGACTGGATCTTTGGGATGAACCAGTCTTTGCCGTAATGTATTTTGGGGTTTAAAAGCCACTGGGACGTTATGTTTAGAAAATAAACGTCTCAGTTTCTCTGATACTCCCTCAACATATGGAATGACCACTGGTCTGGGTCTGGGTTCCTCCTTTTCACCTGTTGGCTGACTGGAGTCCTGTTTG
>NW_023619296.1:0-5606 GCF_014905685.2 Nematolebias whitei
TTGTTGTGAAATAAAGATTGTGTTCCTTGTTGAATCTGACTCCCACTTCTTGTTTTACTTTGAAATTGACCCACTTCCTGTTTTACTTTGAAGAGGCTCCCACAGATTGATTTCTCTGTTGAAGTCTGTTCCTGTTTACATAATGTAACACGATGTCTCACACTTCTGATTGGTTTGTAACTGGCCAATCCCATGACAGCAGGCTTAGAGCGCGGTGAAAAGTTAGTTTTGCTGTGTGAAGGAACGCCCTGTTTTTAGACAAAGGAAAGTGCGTTTTCTCCTCAAAGCAGTCAGCCAGACGGAGCAGAGACGGTCGACTTCAGATTCCTCCTTAACAAGGTTGTATCGTATAGATTAATGGATGCGCATCCATTTAATTATATGTTAAAATAATGACTGCATTTAACTAATCCACTGTTTATGCTTGTGAATCTGTGACTTTCTGACTTTCTTTGCTTATTAAATATTCGTAAACTTGAAGGTGCGTTTGTCGTATTCTGAGTGCGTGTCTTGACTCCTCCTGCAGGATGAACGGTAACAGCAGAGCTCGGGTGGAGAAATAAGAGAAAAAACACAGCAAAATGGAGGTTCCACCGAGATTTGAAAAACAGTTACCGAGTCCATCACACTGATCTGCGGCGCGCCATAAAGAAAAGGTAAGCAGAGCCTTTTGATTACGAAATCTGTAAATTGGGCTTACTATAGGCAAATTTGCTCAGTGTGTGTGACTCCCAAATAAATAGTTTTAAATAGAGAAGTTTACGTCGACTGTAAGAACAAGATAAAAGTAAGATAAAGTAATAAAACCAGTCCCAGATAAATCACGCAGTAGTCGAGCCAACCAGAGACCGACGGGTCTCTGGAACAGAGGGGGTTGGGTTGTAGGATAAATCATTTATTCGCCGTCATCCCTGTAACTCTGAGACTAAGTTGAACTGTAAACTTGTTAGGTTGGTGTCTAACTGAAAACAGTGTTAATTTAAGCTTACTTAAAAATTGGAAGTTAATTAAGTAAGTGCGGGACTGGGTGGGATAGTAATTAATTAAATACGACGCACGCACCGAATAGATTAAAATAAAATCAGCACTAATAATTAGATTTGTTGAATAAAATAACTTATGATCTGTGGTGGGTATAAGAAGTCACAGGTTCACAACTATTGCTGTCTTCTAAGATATTAAAAGGGAAGTCAACACATTTTGTTTTAAAAAAAAAAACAAAAAACAACAACAGTTTCAAGGGTGACCATTGTGATATTTCTGGCGTCTGTGACTCGCGTGAATGTTGAAATAAGTGGTCAGTATCTTGTTTGTTTATTTTGTTGTTTGTGTCTTTGTCAAATATAAGACCACAGTATGAATGTGTAAAAAAAAAAAAAGAGAGTTCCAGAGTCTAAAAAAGTTCCAGAATTTTCCAGTGACAATAAAACAAAGAGGTGTGGTGTGTGTCAAAATTTCCTGAGAGAATGGACACAGAGGCGCAGCGTGTCATGTTACAAAAGTGCGAGCAGGAAAGTTTTAAACCGGTAAAGGAGCAAGCTGAAGTTGTGGGACAAGCACTAGCGATGTTGGAATATAATAAAAAGCTAAAAAAAAGCTCTCGTGAAAAAATTACAAAAAATAGAAAATAATGCTCAAGAAGGCCAGGATGTAATATCTTTAATGTGGGAAAAGATTAAAGAATGCTCGAGAGATGAGGATAAGTTTGACAAGCAAAAAAGAGAGGCAAACGCCCTGCAGAAAGGTAAATACAGAAAGTTAATGAGGGAGGTTAAATATGAAAGAAAAGAGTGGTTGAAATTGGTCTTTGTGGCACAGGGTTCGTCCCATTTGTTGAAAAAACAGCAACTTATAGAGCAGCCTAAAACAAAGAGTGAGGAAGTGGGTAGTTCAGCTCCCCCTCCTTATAACTCAAGCAGCAATCAGTCAGCACATCCCCCCACAGGAATGTACCCTATATATCACATAACAGATGGAATGTTACAGGTGGGGGAGGTCACTGACACCCCCTCGCAGCTGAGGGAGGAGTCACCCATCCCATTTAAAACAAAACCCCTTGTGGCACCAGAAATGAAGCCGTGTCTTACACAGTCCACCAGTACACCATTATACCCGACGTTATCATGCCAAACCGCGGGTGGAGGGGACACAAACAACACGCAGCAATGGGTAATTAAAGATGGGTGGAGTCAGTCTGCTAATCCCACAGGACACCCTGATTCGCACACTTCTTCCCTCTTTGCACCCTCAGCATCTCCCTCTGACAGCTCTCATGATGGAGAGGGCGTGCTCGTGGGTCTGCAGGGTTGGAAGAATCGTTCAGGGTTGTCTCAAAACCCGCTCACCTGTACTCACCAATTGCCTGCCACACCCCAGACACGCGTACAGAATCCTTTTTGGCCACAGGCAATACGAATTACTTCTGATTTGTCGGCAGCTCTTCCACCACAAGATCATGCTTCTATCCCTGTTGAAAACGTGGATCCATCGTTAAGTACTGGTTCTTTTCCCCTTCTGCAGGCAGGAAATCAGATACGTTATAAACCTCTTGCGCTAGGTGATGTGCAGGCGTTAGTGGACAAACTCCCTCCCCTCACAGAAGGAGGAAGTAAGTGGTTGAATGTAGTAGACTCCTTAACTAAAGGTATTAATTTAGCTGTGGGAGACATGAGGGCGCTGTTGGGAAGGTGTGTAACTTCTACTAGGATGGATGAGATAGAGAGAGCTGCTGGGTGGAATCGTAACATACCTGACTCAACTTGCATGTTGTTGCAGTATCAGAGACTTGCCGCCGCTCTCAGACAGGCTTATCCCCTTCCAGAAGGTACAGGGGTTCCTAAGTTCACCTGGAAGCCTGGTCAGAACCCCACTGCATATTTAGATGTGTGTAAACAGGACTGGTATGACAGAACACACTGCCATGGTCAGGGGAAAAATCAAAAGTATTTTTTTAGACAAGCAATACTTGATGGTGTGCCAGCAGCAGTCAGTAAGGCAATGAAAATTAACCCTGATTTGCCCACAGCAGATGCTGCCCAGTGGGAACGGCATCTTATTCATCATCTGCAATGTGTGGCTGATGAGGAGACTAAAACTTCCTCTGAACTGAAAGATATGCAAACGCAGCTCTTAAAGCTACAATTGAAACAGGCTAGGGATGTAGTTCAATCTAAAAAAGAGTCAAAACAGATGGTACAAGCTGACACTGTTTTTCAGTGTTCTGAGGCTGCTTATCAGTGTCCTGTAACCGCCCAATCCCCGCTTCCTGTTGTATATCCTCGGGGACGGCCCAGAGGGCAGTGGGGAGAAAGAGGGGGGTCTCGGGGCAGAGGTTTCGGTCGGGGGTACACGCAGGGAGGCAGAGCACAAGATGTCTGCCACTACTGTCACAAACCAGGTCATTGGGCGCGGGATTGTTATCACAAGCAGGCCAACGCCCAAAGAGGAGGAGCACATCACTACTCAGCTCCCAACCACCAGATGGCGCCACCGGCACCTACCTCTGGCCAGCAGGATCCACCTTGGGTGCCACCAGGTGGATACTACAAGCAATGACACACCCCACAGAGTAATCACACCATAGGGGGAGGAGCAGACCCTATGGTGAAAATGAGGGTCATGAATAAAGACCTATCATTCCTCGTGGACACTGGAGCTACCTATTCAACCCTCAATGAGCAGGGATTTGATGAACATGCCAGTGCGGACACTGTGTCTGTGATCGGTTTCGCTGGGGTGCAACAAAAACTGTCTCTAACTGAACCTCTCGTAGTAACAGCAGGACTTCAAACAGTGACACATCCATTTGTTCTGTCCACACGTGTACCTGTCAACCTGCTTGGAAGAGACTTGTTAAAGAAACTTGGTGCAACAATAATGTGTGAACAAACTGGTTTACGTGTTACTTTACCAAGTGGTGTGACCTGGACTTGTTCTGCACCTTCCTCCTCTTTGTCATCACAGTGCTTGGTACAGCCGATACATGAGGAAGTAGCTGACATCTACTGGGCGTTGCTGCGCCCCGAGACACCTGAACACACTGGACTTTACTCTGCCTACTTGTTGTGGAGGCCATGGCTTGATGCTCTGCGTCCCTATGTCCCACCTCTAGATCCCTTACATGTCACTCTCTTTTATGACCGTGATTCTGACGATTGCTACAGGGAGCATTTTGCTCAGCACTTGCAGGACACTGAGTGGCCATTAATATCAGACCGGCTTATAGTTGGTCCACAAGGCGTGGCTTCTCACGTCACCCTCACACCATCTCAACTGGAGTGGTACATGATGTCGTCTGAAGCGATCCCACACGTCTCATTAGCTTTAGCTCCCACACATCAGGCTAAAGACTTGGGCCCAATGGTGAAGGCTGCTGTCTCTGCCACAGATTGGGTCCCAACACAAATACCTCAGCTCGCTTACTCATCATCAACCGACTGCTATAGCATTGACTTAGCTGTTCATGATGTAGGTAAGCTAGACCATGAGGTGATCTCCAGAGACCATGGCAGAGAAAAAACTGACCATTCAGATGTTCCTCATATGTTAGATACACTTCCTGCATCTCTCTGGTCTCAGGGACCTGAGGATGTAGGTCATGTTAAATGCTCCCCAATCTCTTTTGAACTGACCCACAACGAACCTATATGGTTGTATCAGTATTCTCATAGACCTAAGGCTGAACAAGGTTTGACTGACACAGTCCAAGGGTTGCTGAGAGCAGGGGTCCTCGAACACTCACATTCAGACTGGAATACCCCCATTCTACCTGTTGAGAAGGCGGGGACTGGAAAGTACAGAATGGTACATGATCTTAGGTCGATCAACGCCATACTTAAGACACCTACATCACTAGTACCAAATCCCTATGTTGCACTGACCCAACTGACACCGAACCAGAAGTGGATGACCTGCATTGATTTGGCTAACGCCTTTTATTGCCTGCCCTTATCAGAGGACCTGCGTGACATTTTCTCATTCACATTTAACGGTTGCCAGTACAGATACACTCGCTTGCCTCAGGGTTTTGCATTATCGCCAGGCATTTTCAATCATGTTTTAAAGAACATTCTTGTACAGCTTCCACTCCCCAGAGGCACCACTTTTGTACAATATGTTGATGATTTACTGATAGCCTCTGAAACAGCACACGACTGTCTTACAGCCACTCAGGCTGTCCTGCTTCACCTGCATGAGGCAGGCTTTAAAGTTAGCAAAACCAAACTACAGGCAGTACGTACACAGGTCTCTTTCCTCGGTAGGTTGGTCTCTGCTAATGGTACAACACTTTCACCAGAACACAGGGCGTCTATACTACATCATCCAAAACCCACCACTGTACAAGACATGTTATCCTTTTTAGGTTTAACTGGGTACAGCAGACACTATATACCTGATTATAGTGAACTCACCACTCCACTCAGACAGATGGTAAAAGATCAAGGTAACAGAAACCTGAAAGCAACACTTGTGTGGAACACGGATGCAGAACATGTGTTTATTAAACTGAAGCAACTCTTGTCCAGAGCAGCTGATTTGGCTCTGCCTGACTACTCCGCCCCATTTTTTCTTGATGTTTCTGAAGCAGAAAACACTGTTAATGGTGT
>NW_023619296.1:5706-10708 GCF_014905685.2 Nematolebias whitei
CATCCAACATGTACACAGGCAGCGGCAGGTCTGGCAAGGATTGTTTCAAAAACAGCACACATCGTCATGGGACACCCACTACACATCCTAACGACACACAACATAGTAGCGTATGTTAATTCTGAGCTCTTTACAATGACATCCTTAAAGCAAAGACGCATGAGCAACATCCTATCAGAACCGAATTTATTGTTCCTGCATGAAGGCATAAACATGGCAGATGGTATGCAAACAACACAGGCACATGATTGTGTGCAAAAAGTGTACGTGGAGGAACGCATTAGACCTGATTTACAGACTGAACTCATACCACATTCAAATATACTCTACACAGATGGTTGCTGCTTCAGGCTTGAGGATGGGTCTTTGAGATCAGGATTTGCTGTGGTACAGCAGAATGGTGATGAGTACGAGGTACTGAGCTCAGGGCAGCTAGAAGGTCATCAGTCAGCTCAAAAAGCTGAAATTCAGGCAGTCGTTGAGGCTTTGAAAATGAGCAAAGGAAAAGAGGTTACAGTGTACACAGATTCTGCGTATGCTTATGGTGTTGTTCATGTTCAGTTACCACAGTGGAAAAGAGCAGGTTTTCGAACAGCAGGTAACAAACCAATTAAACATGAGGAACTCATTAAGGATTTAGCTGACAGTTTGATGTTGCCAGCAAAAGTGGTGGTTGTGAAGTGCAAAGGTCATGATGTTACACAATCAGACACAGCGGAAGGAAACAGGCAAGCTGACAGAGCAGCCAAGATAGCTGCTGGCTATTTGCCAAGAGTCCAGATGGTGACAGTGGAAGAGGAATGTCAGAAAATGAATCATTGGGATGAGAAAAATGTAGCAGAGGCTCAGACTACAGCCTCCCCAGAGGAAAAGACATTATGGTTTAACAGAGGAGGTCAGAAAAAAGGGGAGTTTAAAGTATGGATAGGACCGAATCAGAAGTGGATCTTGCCTATGACTTTAAAACAGGCAGTATTTCAGGAAGCAGGGCAGCACGATGGCGCAACTGGTAGAGCTGCTGCCTCTCAGCAAGCAGGTCCCTGGTTCAAATCCCGGTCCGGGGGCCTTTCTGGGTGGAGTTTGCATGTTCTCTCCGTGCATGCGTGGGTTTTCTCCGGGTACTCCGGTTTCCTCCCACAGACCAAAAACATGCATGTTAGGCTGATTGGTAACTCTAAATTGTCCCTAGGTGTGAGTGAGAGAGTGAATGGTTGTTTGTCTCGTTTGTCTCTATGTGGCCCTGTGATGGACTTGCGACCCGTCCAGGGTGTACCCCGCCCCTCGCACAGTGATTGCTGGACATGGGCACCAGCGACCCCCGTGACCCAAAATGGAATAAACGGGTAAAGATAATGGATGGATGGATTTCAGGAAGCACATGGATTAGCACACGTGGGATGCAGACAAATGCTAAGGAATCTTCAACAATGGTGGCACCCTCATCTAAAAGATATGGTAACAGCATATGTTGACACTTGTACCGTTTGTTTAAAGTACAACATTCGGCCTACAGTAAAACCTGAACGAGGTTCTTTTCCTCTCCTGCACCGACCAGGACAGGAGGTGATTCTAGATTACACTGATATGTTGGAACCTGTTAAAGGGTTCAGATATGTATTGATGTGTGTTGACGCATTTACAGGGTGGCCAGAAGCCATACCTGCAAGAAGAGAAGACAGCAAAACAGTGGTGAAGTTTCTGATTAACCATTATATCCCCAGACACGGTTTTCCAGGAAAAATCAGATCAGACAATGGCACACATTTTAAAAACACAGATCTGCAGGCTGTGGAAAAAATGTTAGGCCTAAAACATGCTTTTGGAACCGTGTACCATCCCCAGTCTCAAGGGAAGGTCGAAAGGATGAACCAGAACATAAAACAAAAATTGGGCAAAATCTGTGCACAGACTAAATTAAACTGGGTGGAAGCATTACCAATAGCATTAATGACCGTGAGAACTTCTGTTAATAATGGAACTGGCTTTTCTCCCTATGAGTTAACTACAGGTAGACCCTTTCCTGGACCAACCGTATGCTCACTGACCAGTGAGGAGGACCGTAAGATGGACCATAAGGTATACTTTGATGAGTTAAAAGCATTAGTGTCTAACTTTACTCAGCAGGTCCACCACAAACAGAGCCTGACAGAAAGACCAGAGGAACCTGGTCTCCCCACCGCGGAGTGGGTCTTGCTGAGGGTCATTAAAAGGAAGTGGCAGGAGCCCAGGTGGACGGGCCCCTATCAGGTGACAGAGAGAACGTCCCACGCAGTCTGCCTCAGAGGAAAGGGGGACGTTTGGTACCACTGGAGCCAGTGTGCGCCGGTCTCAGAGCCAGGAAAAGCGAGAGAGCTGGCAGAAACCATCTAAAGTCGTAAAACTGGACATTCATGTCAAGGTAGACCAAAGCAGCCTGGTGTAGTTGCGTGCGGGCCCTGAAGGACTTTGTTTGAGTGGGTCACCGGGTGCTGGAATAGCCACATTTAGTACAGACACCTAGAAACGACAAAAACACGACATCTTAGAGTCTCACACTTCACGAAGAAAACTCAGAGACATAGGAGGAACGGTCTCTGAGCACCCCAGGGTATGCCCTGAGTACTTGTGATTGTAACAATATTGTATGACATGTATACTAACCATTTTTCTCTTATCTTTTAATTGCAGTTTTGATTTAGAGCGCATCCATTTATTTACTCAGCTTGAAAGTGATAAGTATATTCAGTTTGTAACGTTAAAAAGAAATATCTATAATCAATTATAAGCAGTATATTAACAGAGTGGTATTTTGTATTCATTTTGTGTTAAAGGAACTGCTTGCCTGGCTGTCTGCTGAGGAAGTCGCTGTGTGAGACATCTTCATTTATTGAGTACAGTTTCTGTTTACAAGATCAAAATGCGGTGGCCACCAAAGCACGTGGTGATAGGGATAGGTGTTTTGTCATCCATCGTGTTGTCACTCATTTTCTCTTTTGAATATTTCTGCATCATTCCCGGTTTACCAGAGTGTGAGCAGACTGGAGCAACAGGCAGGGTGCGAAGGAGTGTGACACCACACAAAGTCATGAAGGATGCGTATGGCCTTCCGGTGCTGAAAGTAGAGTATCCCAAAAACACCAACACTACCCTAAGCCTGCCAATCTGTGACATGTTTTATTGTACGGATTACCGTATTGCGAGTGCAGCCTTTTATATTTGTCCATGTGACAATCCATCCATATGTTCGTGGTGCCACAAGTGGAATTATGTCACGTTGTATTCGGGATCATGGAAACCTGATATGTCTGGACATCAGACTAATTACAGAGATTGGTGGAGGGCGCATGCCACCTTGGCAAAAAATAACAGATACTTGTTATTGTCCTTTAAGTATGTTCGTACTTGGAATAAGGTAGCCAGACTAAAGCGCGAGATGACCTACACCTTGGTGACGGAACCCATTTATGTGCTTGTAGCCGCGGATGTCGCCGGCGATGACCCTTTCCGGGTGTTACAACTTGCTCTTACAGAGTTGCCAGTCCAAGACCCTACTTCTCCTCCGACCCAGGAGTCATCGCTCCCAATGTCTATGCGAATTGATAGTGTTGACTATACCAGCTTAACCCCTGTGGATGTGATTGCTATGTCCACTGGCTATACTGACTCTAACATTTGGTTAGCTTGGCTCGCTGAGGCTGCTAGACAGGCTTCTTTGTCTGAATGTGTAGCTTGTGCTGCAGCTCGACCAAATTTGTACACCCAGCCAGCTCCATTACACCCAGAGGACGCCTGGGGATTTCATTGCATGTTAAGTCTGACTATGAGAAAATATACTAAGAATTGCACTACATTAGATCAGGTATTCCCAATTATTTCTAATATAACCAAATTAGGCTCGTTTACTCCGGTAGAACGATTTGACTATTACTGTTTTAATTACACCTCAACTGCAAATAAAAGAGTTGCCTTAGGACAAATTCAGGATGAATGGTGTAATATCACGCAACAAAATGTCTCTGACAACACCCGTGTGGGTAAGGTGGCTCGCGCTGATCTGTATTATTATTGTGGTGGTAGACGTTTACTAACACATATCCCTCAGGATTCTGTGGGATTGTGTGCATTAGTACGCTTAGCTGCATCGTTAACCTTGATTGGCCCTCGTTTGGAAGTTTTGAATGACACCTCCACCTCTCCCAGTAGGAAGAGACGTTCAACGCATAATTTTGACCCCACTGTGGGCTCCACTACATATATTGATGCCATAGGAATCCCTCGGGGAGTTCCTGATGAGCACAAATTAGCAGATCAGATTGCGACAGGTTTTGAAAATTTACCTGTTGTTTCAGCATATTTCCCAATTACACCAAATAAAAATGTTGACCGAATAAATTACATACATTACAATGTCATGCGTCTGTCCAACCTTACCAGAGACGCTGTTGAGGGCTTAGCGGAGCAACTAGCTCCAACTTCTCTGATGGCTGTACAAAATCGAATGGCTCTAGACATGATTTTAGCTGAGCGACAAGGAGTGTGTAGTATGTTTGGTGAGTTATGTTGCAGTTTCATACCAAATAACACGGCGCCTAACGGTAAGGTCACTAGGGCCCTAGAAGGCCTGCGCACCCTCTCAAACGAGATGAAATCCCACTCTGGGGTAGATAATCCTCTTGATGAATGGCTCTTCAAAGTGTTTGGCCCCTGGAAGCAGATGATTGTGTCCATGTTGATGTCAGTTGCAGTATTTGCAGCTATTTTAATCACATGTGGATGTTGTTGTATTCCCTGCCTGAGATCCCTGTCAGTACGTCTTATCACTTCCACTTTAGAGAAGCGTGACCCTGAAATAGCTCGTCAGCTCCTAATGCGCAGAGGTTATGAACTTTCTGATTTTGAGATGCAACCACGCCGGCGCAGAGAAGCATATTCTTCCGCTTGATGTCGAACTCTTTAGATGAGGTCGAAAGGGGGAATTGTTGTGAAATAAAGATTGTGTTCCTTGTTGAATCTGACTCCCACT
>NW_023619297.1:0-3489 GCF_014905685.2 Nematolebias whitei
GGGGATTGTGACCTTTGGATGAGCTAAACATTAATCTTTAATATCTCAGAAAGCAAAGCAGCACAAACGAAAATTTTAACGGCACAAACCAGCACTAACGGAGCACTAACCATTCAGACTATTTGCTTTAATTTTGGAAGTGGGTGGGGTGTCAGCTTCACTCAGCTTCAACTTATCATTTCATTTCATTTATTTATTTAAATTAGGACAATGCATATTAATCAACATTTCAGCAGTAAGCATCAATGTAAATATGCAGGAATTAGAACAACAGCAAATTTTCATCCGTTGTCGTAAGGCAGGTAAGAACAAGAAACATCCCATAAAACAAAGAGCAGAGAATAATACAAACATCATCTACAGGTATATACCACATAACACAACATGAAATTACAATAAAGATATGATGCCATAAGAAAATAGACAAAGTATTCTACACTATAAAAAGAGAATAGTTGATCCAACTTAAATGCATTCTTTCAATTGGTAACATGTAATTAAATTAAGTTTATCCAAATTAATTTATTAAATTTGTTTAACTTGACACATTTAAGTCAGTTTTATTCATATCATTTAGTTTATTTCAAATGAAGAATTCAAATTTCTCTGACTTAATTTTATGGAAAGTCAACTCAAACTTTTTAAGTTGTTCCTGTTAAGATATTTTTGAACTGGTCCTATGGTTTTGATCTGCTCAGAGACGGGATTATTATGAAATTATGACCCGGTTCTGACTGGATTAAACTGGGCCAGCAACTCTAAAAAGAGTATCCCTGGGATTCAATATCTGTCACAGAATAGAGTTTAATCTGCTTGCCACATCACGTAGAAAGGCTTTTTGAAGCACCGTCTCATATTTCCTAACACGTCAGAACCACATAAGATCCACTGAGATCACACCCCCTCATACACTGACAGGTTGAGCTCCCCTTCTGCGAAGGAGGAGTCTAGGACCCTATAAATGAGTAATGACATGGGACATCGGGGCTCTTCCGGGTCTGTGAACGCGTCACAGACTGGAGAGTCCAGCGCTGTAAATTGTAACCTTTTCCTGCCTTGATTTTAATATAATTGATAAAATTTAATTGACGTTTCCTTGATTTATTGATGATGAGAGTTGCCACTTCTGAGGGAGATTCAAGTTGGGGGGAAAGACGTAGACTGGAGGTGGTTTCTGGGTCCGGTGGCCTGCACCCAGCTCACGTCTTTAACAGCTGGTGCCTGAAACCCGGTCTCCCGTCTTTGGAAGTGGTAGCTGCTCGTTTCTTATTGTTTAATGGTGACACAGCGGCAGGTGACCGAGTTGGAGAAGACTGTTTTTAGCCGGCTTTTTCATGAGATAAGCAGAAAACCTATTAAATCGAATTTCTGTGTGTCCCTTAAGGACTTCAGGCTGCTCTGTTTTCGGGCCGGTGCACGCAGTTTAGTTAGCTAAAAGGCAGTAGAACTTTATAGTATAATACGTGATTTTGTGAGTGTATTTATCGAATGTAACAATTTATATACGTGACATTTTTTTTGCCTGGGCGCGCGGGGAGCAAGCTGGAAGCATTAGCAACAATGCTAACCGGAAGTGGTCCGCAAGCATTATAAACACGCAAAACGTTAATTTTGCTCTAAAATTAAGTTTCGTCCAGTTGATTTAAATGCCTGTTTATAAATTGTCGTTTGTTTATCCAAGAGATACAGAGGATACAACGTGGCTGACGATTTAGAGCCCCACGTAAAAATTGTGATGTCATTTTTGCTGACGGTAGAATCTTTACGAGAAGCGTGCTCAGTCCGAAAGACGTTCCGGGTGTAATTACCCGTCGCTGTTTATTAGAAACCCGTTAAAACTTGGACGTCTGGACAGCGTCAAGAGTTGGGTCATGTGACACTTCGAAGAAAACTACATGGTTTTCAGGTGCCTGTGGGGAGAAATTTCTACCTCCTAAAAGAAAGTGATGCCCTCGGGTTTCTGTTTATTGTAGCCTCCTTAGGTCAAAGGAAAAAAGACTGGTCAGCAGTGCATCCCTGAGCGACATAGCTGTTATTTTATATATATACATTTTTATGCTTGTCTACTTTCGGTCGGGGCTGTGCTTCTGATACGGCAGACTCCTTAAAATACACCTACATTTGAATGATCCCTATACAGAATCTAGAAGAAGGATGATCCCTTGAAAGAATCTGTTAGGATTTGTGTCAGGAGCGAACCCAGAGTGCAGAACAGGGACTCAACTCGGCAGATATACAAAAATAGGCTTTTAATGATAAACGAAAAGTACAATATAAACAAGCTGACGGGGCAGCAAAACTTACATGAACTAGGAAGGAGGCACGGGGAACTCAGGAGACACGAGAGACACGGGGAACTCGAGGGACCAGGAAGACTCAGGGAAAGACTCAGGAGACCCAAGGAAGAGTACCCAACGAAGACGACCCGATGAAGAACAAGACAGAACAGGTGGCTTATATGCATAGACAAGACGAGACATAATTGCAGACAGCTGGGACGAGACACGGGTGGTAACAATGGAAACTAATGAGGGAGCACGAGGGAAACAGACAAACCGGGCCACAGAAAAGTAGCATCCTTACAGTACCCCTCCCAAGGACGCCTCCACGCGTCCCCAAAAAAAAACCCTCCCGAAGGACTAGGGCGGGTGGAGGGTGGCACTGCAAGGGTGGAGGGCCCGAGGAAAACACGAGGACCAGAGAAAAGACACGAGGGACCACAGAGAAAGGACACGAGGGACCACAGAGAAAGGACACGAGGGACCACAGAGAAAGGACACGAGGGACCACAGAGAAAGGACACGAGGGACCACAGAGAAAGGACACGAGGGACAACAGAGAAAGGGACACGAGGGACCACAGAGAAAGGGACACGAGGGACCACAGAGAAAGGGACACGAGGAACCACAGAGAAAGGGACACGAGGAACCAGAGGAAGGGACACGAGGAACCAGAGGAAGGGACATGAGGAGCCAGAGAATGAGGACACCAGGAGCCAGAGAAAAAGGACACGAGGAACCAGAGAAAATACACGAGGGATCACAAGGGATTTGGACGGTCAAGGGATCATCCCAAAGAGTCATTGTTCCGGCGGGTGGCCGGGAGGCTGTCCATCAAACTGGGCCAGGTCAGGGGGCCGTCCAAAACACAGAGCCAAAGGGAACACGGCTTGCGTTAAGGAGACCTGGGGAGCTGCAGCATGCGACGAGGAACCTGGGGAGCCGCAGCATGCGACGAGGAAGCCTGGGGAGCCGCAGCATGCGACGAGGAAGCCTTGAGAGCTCCAGCGGGCGGCGTGGAAGCCTGGAGAGCTGCAGCGGACAGCGTGGGAGCCTGGAGGGCTGCAACAGACGGCGTGGGAGCCTGGAGGGCTGCAGCAGACGGTGTAGGAGCCTGGAAGGCTGCAGCAGGTGGCGTGGGAGCCTGGAGGGCTGCAGCAGGTGGCGTGGGAGCCTGGAGGGCTGCAGCAGGCGGCGTGGGAGCCTGGAG
>NW_023619297.1:3499-4177 GCF_014905685.2 Nematolebias whitei
GGCGTGGGAGCCTGGAGGGCTGCAGCAGGCGGCGTGGGAGCCTGGAGGGCTGCAGCAGGCGGCGTGGGAGCCTGGAGGGCTGCAGCAGGAGACGAGGGAAACTTGGAGGCTGCAGCAGGAGACGAGGGAACACTGGAGGCTGCAGCTGTCGACAGGGAGGCCAGGGGAGTTGCTACTGCTGTCGACGGAGAGGCCAGGGGAGTTGCTGCTGTTGTCGGAGAGGCCTGGAGAGATGCTGCTGCTGTCAGAGAGGCCTGGGGAGATGCTGCTGCTGTCAGAAAGGCCTGGGGAGATGCTGCTGCTGTCGGAGAGGCCTGGGGAGATGCTGCTGCTGTCTGAGAGGCCTGTGGAGATGCTGCTGCTGTCGGAGAGGCCTGTGGCTCTGCAGCAGACGACGGAGAGGCCTGTGGCTCTGCAGCAGATGACAGAGAGGCCTGTGGCTCTGCAGCAGACGACATGGAGGACCATGGAGGCGATTCCTCAGTGGTAGTGGAGAGCGCCGACCCCTCTGGAGACATGGAGTGCGCCGACCCCTCTGGAGACATGGAGAGCGCCGACCCCTCTGGAGACATGGAGAGCGCTGACCCCTCTGGAGACTTAGAGAGCGCCGACCCCTCTGGAGACTTGGAGAGCGCCGACCCCTCTGGAGACTTGGAGAGCGCCGACCCCTCTGGAGAC
>NW_023619297.1:4187-10705 GCF_014905685.2 Nematolebias whitei
GCGCCGACCCCTCTGGAGACTTGGAGAGCGCCGACCCCTCTGGAGACGTGGAAAGCGCCGACCCCTCTGGAGACGTGGAGAGCGCCGACCCCTCTGGAGACGTGGAGAGCGCCGACCCCTCTGGAGACGTGGAGAGATGAGGAGCGTCTAGCGGGACCCCCTCGGAATAGGAGAGATGAGGAGCGTCCTCAGGGGCTGCGTGCAGCGTGGAGTCCACCTCAGGGATGGCTGTAACTGGAGTCTGTAGAGTCTCTAATTCAGATAATAAAAAATCACTCGGGGAGCAAAGACAGACCAGGGATAGAAAGTAAAAAATCCTCCATCTGGGACAAAATGAAATCAAAGGAGGACGGGTTTCTCTTAGCTGAATTAAATAGTTCAAGAATGGTCTGATTTACATAAAAAATCTCTTCAGGGGAAAATGAATGAAAAAAGGGAATGTCTGTATGAGTGGGTGTGGTGACGGGTGCCGCCGCCACCGGAAACCTGGAAGGTGAGGCGGCGGGACACGCCCCCACGGAGTCACAATGAATACTCTCCGAAGGTATGGCCAGGCTGGGTCGAACAGCTGCGGCGCGGAGTGGCGGTGAGAGGCCGGATTCCGCCACCACCAGGAACCTGGAAGGTGAGGCGACGGAACCTGCCCCTGTAACGTCAACCGGACTCACCGAACAGGAGTGGACCGGAGCTCCCACGGGACGCTGGATCTCGCCCCCACCGGAAACCTGGGAGGTGAGGCAGCGGACCCCGCTCCCACGAAAACACCGGAACCAGCTCTGAAGTTCTGCTCAGCCGACGAGACCGGGCCGGTCGCCGCAGACTGCCTCCGGAACCGTCTTCTGCCACTGTGGCGGCGGTGGGACGGCGGAAGGACAGAGACGGAGAGAAGCTCGTCCATCACGGCACGAGGAGGGAAAAAAGAAAAAAGGTGAGTGTTGCCGAGTGAGAACCCTGCCCGCTGGGTTCTGTTCTGGTCGGGTCGTACTGTTAGGATTTGTGTCAGGAGCGAACCCAGAGTGCAGAACAGGGACTCAACTCGGCAGATATACAAAAATAGGCTTTTAATGATAAACGAAAAGTACAAAATAAACAAGCTGACGAGGCAGCAAAACTTATATGAACTAGGAAGGAGGCACGGGGAACTCACGAGACACGAGAGACACGGGGAACTCGAGGGACCAGGAAGACTCAGGGAAAGACTCAGTAGACCCAAGGAAGAGTACCCAACGAAGACGACCCGACGAAGAACAAGACAGAACAGGTGGCTTATATGCATAGACAAGACGAGACATAATTGCAGACAGCTGGGATGAGACACGGGTGGTAACAATGGAAACTAATGAGGGAGCACGAGGGAAACAGACAAACTGGGCCACAGAAAAGTAGCATCCTTACAGAATCTAGAAGAGGTACTTAGAATATATGGAGTGTTGCTATGGTTAAAATAGGGACAATTAGAAATCTTTAGAACAGGCAGAGAGGGTCATATAGAGATTATTTTCATGGTAAAAAGAGAGTAAAATGTTTTTGCTCGATTAGGGTTTTGCAGATGAGGATATGGATTTATTAAAGTTGAGGGACAGATGGCTTTTTAGAGTAGGCAGTGAGGTAAATATGTTTTTATAAGTTGAGGGACAGACAAGAACCTTAGTTAAGCAGGAAAAGGAAATTATAACATTGTAAATGTCATGTATATTTGTTGCATGAATGATGTTGGAATGTGAGTGTCTGCTGTATGAATGATAGTGTATGTTTGTTAATGTATAACTGATTTGGGTTACTTTACAGATATTGATAAGATTGAAAACTGATAACTTTAGCAGCCATCTAGTACAAGATCACTTAATGACAGGAAATGTACAGACTTATAAAACCTAAGGCGGAGGAAATCATCAAACATCAGGCATGAAATTGGTAAGTGACCTTTTTCTATTAACATACATTTATTTAAACAACTTTTCAAGACAAACAGGTACCGTTCAAACTGGGAGCCCAGACAGAAAACAGAACTCTCCACACTCAAGTTGATGTGAGTAGATGAACACACAAAGACATTCTCTCTGAAGATAATGTGACAGGTCAAAGATGTTTTTCATTTACCACAGTCTCGTGTGTGTGTGGATTATTGTGTCTGGAGCAGAGACAGACTGAAGCCCGGTCGCCTAGATAAACAGAACGACTACCAGGGTCGCCTGACTTTGTTTTTTATTTTATTTTTGCAAGATTTTGAATTATTACAGGTTAAAGTAAATTAAATCAATAAGGGAACTCAAACACGTCTGTGAAATTAATCCAAACCAGGGTAAAAGTATTTGGGGAATATTGTGATACATGTACAAACCGTCCCCTCCCTGGGCTCCCACCTTACCGTGGTGGAGGGGTTTGAGTGTCCCAATGATCCTAGGAGCTATGCTGTCAGGGGCTTTATGCCCCTAGTAGGGTCACCCATGGCAGACAGGTCCTAGGTGAGGGACCAGACAAAGTGCAGCCCAAACACCCCTATGATGAGAAACACAAATGGACCTAGTGTTCCCTTGCCCGGACGTGGGTCACCGGGGCCCCACTCTGGAGCCAGGCCTGGAGGTGGGGCACGTGGGCGAGCGCCTGGTGGCCGGGCTTTTACCCATGGAGCTCGGCCGGGCACAGCCCGAAGAGGAGACGTGGGTCCCCCTTCCCATGGGCTCACCACCTGTGGGAGGGGCCAAAGGGGTCGGGTGCAATGTGGGATGGGTGGTGGCCGAGGGCGGGGACCCTGGCGGTCTGATCCTCGGCTACAGAAGCTGGCTATTGGGACGTGGAATGTCACCTCACTGGTGGGGAAGGAGCCTGAGCTGGTGTGTGAGGCTGAGAGGTTCCGGCTAGAAATAGTCGGACTCACCTCTACGCATGGCTCGGGCTCTGGAACCAGTTTTCTTGAGAGAGGCTGGACACTCTTCCACTCTGGAGTTGCCCCTGGTGAGAGGCGCCGAGCAGGCGTGGGCGTACTTATTGCCCCCCAACTTGGTGCCTGTGTATTGGGGTTCACCCCGGTGAATGAGAGGGTGGCCTCCCTCCGCCTACGTGTGGGGGGACGGGTTCTGACTGTCGTTTGTGCTTGTGCACCAAACGGCAGTTCAGATTATCCACCCTTTCTGGAGTCCTTAGAGGGGGTACTGGAAAGTGCACCTTCTGGGGACTCCCTTGTTCTGCTGGGGGACTTCAATGCTCATGTGGGCAATGACAGTGAGACCTGGAGGGGTGTGGTTGGGAGGAACGGCCCCCCTGATCTGAACCAGAGTGGTGTTCTGTTGTTGGACTTCTGTGCTTGTCATGGATTGTCAATAACGAACACCTTGTTCAGGCATAAGGGTGTCCATATGTGCTCTTGGCACCAGGACACCCTAGGCCGCAGTTCGAAGATCGACTTTGTCATCGTCTCATCTGATCTGCGGCCACATGTCTTGGACACTCGGGTGAAGAGAGGGGCGGAGCTGTCAACTGATCACTACCTGGTGGTGAGTTGGCTCCGATGGTGGGGGAGGATGCCGGTCAGACCTGGCAGGCCCAAACGTATTGTGAGGGTTGCTGCGAACGTCTGGCAGAGTCTCCTGTGAGACGGAGTTTCAACTCCCACCTCCAGGAGAACTTTGAACATGTTCCAAGGGAGGTGGGGGACATTGAGTCTGAGTGGACCATGTTTCGTGCCTCTATTGTCGAGGCGGCCTACCAGAGCTGCGGCCGCAAGGTTGTCGATGCCTGTTGCGGCGGCAATCCTCAAACCCGATGGTAGACACCGTCGGTGAGGGATGCGGTCAGGCTGAAGAAGGAGTCCTATCGGGCCTTTTTGGCCTGTGGGACCCCGGAAGCAGCTGATGGGTACCGGCAGTCCAAGCGACATGCGGCTCGGGTGGTTGCTGAGGCAAAAACTCGGGCATGGGAGGAGTTCGGAGAGGCCATGGAGAACGACTTCCGCACGGCTTCGAGACGATTCTGGTCCACCATCCGGCGTCTCAGGGGGGGGAAGCGGTATGCCACCAACACTGTTTATAGTGGGAGTGGTGTGCTGCTGACCTCAACTCGGGATGTTGTGGGTCGGTGGGCGGAATACTTTGAAGACCTCCTCAATCCCACCGGCACGTCTTCCACTGAGGAAGCGGAGCCTGGGGACTCTGGGTCAGGCCCTCCAATCTCTGGTGCTGAGGTCACCGAGGTGGTTAAAAAGCTCCTTGGTGGCAGGGCCCCAGGGGTGGATGAGATCCGCCCAGAGTTCCTTAAGGCTCTGGATGTTGTAGGGTTGTGTTAGCTTACGCGACACTGCAATATTGCGTGGATATCGGGGGAAGTTCCCCTGGATTGGCAGACCGGGGTGGTGGTCCCCCTATTCAAAAAGGGGGACCGTAAAGTATGTTCCAACTACAGGGGAATCACGCTTTTAAGCCTCCCTGGTAAGATCTTTTCGGGGTTTCTGGAGAGGAGGGTCTGTCGGATAGTCGAACCTCGGATTCAGGAGGAACAGTGCGGTTTTCGTCCTGGCCGTGGAACACTGGACCAGCTCTACACTCTCAGCAGGGTCCTGGAGGGTGCGTGGGAGTTTGCCCAACCAGTCTACATGTGCTTTGTGGACTTGGAGAAGGCATTCGACCGCGTCCCTCGGGGGGCCCTGTGGGAGGTACTCTGGGAGTATGGGGTACCAGGCCCTTTGATACGGGCTGTTAGGTCCCGGTATGACCGGTGTCAGAGCCTGGTCCGCATCGCCGGCAGTAAGTCGGGCTTGTTCCCGGTGAGAGTTGGATGCCGCCAAGGTTGCCCTTTGTCACCGATTCTGTTCATAACTTTTATGGACAGAATTTCTAGGCGCAGCCAAGGTGTTGAAGGGATCCGTTTTGGTGGCCTTAGGATTGCTTCTCTGCTTTTTGCAGATGATGTGGTCTTATTGGCTTCATCAGATCGTGATCTACAGCTTTCGCTGGAGCGGTTCGCAGCCGAATGCGATGCGGCCGGGATGAAGATCAGTTCCTCCAAATCCGAGGCCATGGTCTTGAGCCGGAAAAGGGTAGAGTGCCCTCTCCGGGTCAGGGAGGAGGTCCTACCCCAAGTGGAGGAGTTCAAGTATCTTGGGGTCTTGTTCATGAATAAGGGATAAATGGAGCGTGAGATCGATAGGCGGATAGGTGTAGCGTCTGCAGTGAAGCGGGCGCTGTACAGGTCTGTCGTGGTGAAGAGAGAGCTGAGTCAAAAGGCGAAGCTCTCAATTTACCCATCGATCTACGTTCCCACCCTCATCTATGGTCACGAGCTTTGGGTTGTGACCGAAAGAATGAGATCTCGGATACAAGCGGCCGAAAAGAGTTTTCTCCGCAGGGTGTCTGGGCTCTCCCTTAGAGACAGGGTGAGAAGCTCAATCATCCGGGAGGGACTCGGAGTAGAGCCTCTGCTTCTCCACGTCGAGAGGAGCCAGTTGAGGTGGCTTGGGCATCTGTTTAGGATGCCTTCTGGACGCCTCCCTGGTGAGGTGTTCCGGACACGTCCCACCGGAAGGAGGCCCAGGGGAAGACCCAGGACAAGCTGGAGGGACTACGTTTCTTGGCTGGCCTGGGAATGCCTCGGGATTCCCCCGGAAGAGCTGGCCCAAGTGGCTGGGGAGAGGGAAGTCTGGGCCTCCCTACTTAGGCTGCTACCCCCGCGACCCGACCCCGGATAAGCGGAAGAAAATGGATGGATGGATGGATGTACAAACTGTATTCCAAAAAAGTTGGGACACTAAACAAATTGTGAATAAAAACAATGCAATGATGAAAAAGCAATGATGTAGAGATGGCAAATGTCAATATTTTATTTGTAATATAACATAGATAACAGATCAGAAGTTTAATCTGAGTAAATGTAACATTTTAAAGGAAAAATATGTTGATTCAAAATTTCACAGTGTCAACAAATCCCAAAAAAGTTGGGACAAGTAGCAGTAAGTGGCTGGAAAAAGGAAATTGTGCATATAACGAACAGCTGGAAGACCAATTAACACTAATTAGGTCAATTTACAACATGATTGGGTATAAAAAGAGCTTTTCAGAGTGTCAGTGTCTATCAGAAGCCAAGATGGTAAGAGGATCACCAGTTCCACCATTGTTGCGCAGAAAGATAGTGCAACAATACCAGAATGGTGTTACCCAGCGTAAAATAGCAAAGACTTTTAAGCTATCATTATCAACTGTGCATAACATCATCAAAAGATTCAGAGAATCTGGAACAATCGCTGTGCGTAAGGGTCAAGGCTGTAAAACTCTACTGGATGCTCGTGATCTCCGGGCCCTTAAACGTCACTGCTCCTCAAACAAGAATGCCACTGTTAAGGAAATAACAGAATGGGCTCAGGAATACTTCCAGAAAGCATTTTCAGTGAACACAATCCACCGTGCCATCCACTGTTGCCAGCTGAAACTCTACAGTGCAAAGAGGAAGCCATTTCTAACCTTCCTACTATGTTAGGGTCCGTAGTGACCCATTTTAAATTTTAAATCATGATACTGTCTTTTAAATAT
>NW_023619298.1:0-10691 GCF_014905685.2 Nematolebias whitei
TGCATATATATTTCCCTATATTGTCATACTACAACTAGTGGCACGTATACACGTGACTACTACAACTGGTGGCCCGTAAAGTCTCATAAATGATTGTGAATTCGTGTAAACATTGATTTTTCATGTTGGCATGTTGAAAAATAACAGTTTATTAGCTGTGCTGAAATACTGCATGTTTACGCAGCGAGCTGGAGCTGCGCGCTTACACCTTTGCTGTCACGCTGGCAATATTTTAAAAGCTGGAATTGTGTCATCGAGTCTTGTGAAAGCTGACATTGTACGCCTGTTACGTGTAACTAAGCTGATGAGCTGTGGGAAACGTTGATTCTGTTTAAAAGTACGGAGGTTCTACCATAAGACCCGGCTGTGGTCCGGTTCGGTTCTGTTGAGTTTGAACGAGTATTTTGAATAGATGGATAAACGTTTTAAAAGCTGAGTGCCGTCTCAGAACACAGTTAAGAGTTATTCGTTACAATTTTTAACAGAAAAAGTGCATTTTGACAGTTTAAAAGACGAAAAGCTGACGAACTATTTTCAGGCTAAATCTAACATGCTGGCTAAAACGCTTTCCTGATTGGTTGAATATTGCTGTGTGGAGCGCTCTGATTTGCTGAGAAGGTTGACTGGCGTGGCTACGTCATCCCCTCTCAACCCTGCCTGCTCTGTCATTGGTGATTTCAGTCACGTGACCCGGATGTGATAATTCGTTTTCAAAGGGAAATAAAATCTGCTTTTTAAAGCTGAAAAGCGCCTTTAAAGTGATTTTGATATGCTGGCTAAGTGCTTCGAAGCATACTCGCTGAAATTTTGCCACGTTAGAGTTTAAAATTCGTCATAAAATGATGTTTTTAAACAACGCTAGCGATGCTAATTTTAAGCTAACGACCGGAGCCTTCACTACGCTTAAAATCACTAAATAAAGCTGCAATATTGTCCCAAAAACTCATGTTTCAAGCTATAAAGTCTGATTGCAAAAAATTTTGCCACGTTTGTGTAAAAAATCCGTTCAGAAATGTTGATTTTAACCGAGTTTAGCCGAAGCTAACTTTAAGCTAAGCGGCTAACAACAGGATGTCAACCGAACGCCACAGGAAGTTATAGCTCCCCTAGTGGACAACACAAACAGTGTCGGAGTTAAATTTTGTTGAGGTTGTACTGACACCTTCTGGAGAAGACGTTGGATCACAGGTTTCACTTCGTTTTTAGGTAAAGAGTGAAATTAAACGTTTTTATTTTTCTGTAAGGCAATTTTTGAGTTAACAAACTTCCTCAAAGCTGAATAAATACTGTTATCTTGCATTTTAAAAAGTAAGAGGTATTTATGCAAAGAAGCATTTACCAAAAAGATTTTATTCACTGATAAAACCTAAGAAAGGTACAAAATAAAATTAGAAACTTTTTAAAAGATACGGTTCAAATATTCACAGAGTTGAACAGTTTACTCATTTGCTGGAGAGATAATACACGTTTAATTACAAAATCACTAAATAAGAGTAAACTTATCAGGAAAAAGAGATTTTTCTGTTTAAGTTGCCACCTAAACAAATACATCTTCCTATTTAATTTTAAATAGAGGATGAGACAGGAGAACAGGAATAACAGTTTTTCTGAGGAAGGACTGATTAATCCTGATACATCATCAACTTTTCTTTTTCTTTTCACAACTTAGTTCTATGAGTAACTGTTAAAATAGCAAATTTCTGGAACAGAACGGTTTAAAAAACGCTTTAAACTGATTTGCTGTGAGACTTTTTAGAAAATTGCAGGTTTATAAAAAATTCAGTGCTTCAGAGTAAAATACACTAAAAAGCGTTTGGTAACTTAGTATCTGTTGAAAAATAAGCACAAAAAGTAACACTGCCAGAAGAGCATTTACTTAAATATTCATGAATTGGGGTAAAACCTGAGAAAGGTACCCACAGTTGAACAAGTTGACTTATAACAGTACTTCTGTGTAAACCCAAAAAGCTAAAATAGTGTGAACACTCAATGACTTGAATACAAATATTTACCTGTAAAATATCTAAAGCTTGCAACTGTTAAAACAGATAAATTGCTACACAGTGAAAACATGACAGGTGTGTTAGAAAAAGATTTTGATCCAAAAGGAATGGCGGACTGCTTGGAGAATGCGTTCGCGCTCCTGGCAGCGTCCTTACATCCATATATGATTCAGACAGAGAGCATGAACCCAAAAGAGTTAGCGGACAATCTGAAGGAGGTTGCAGAAAGTGTGACCTCTACAGAAATCACAAAGTCAAGTTATGAAAAGCTGGCTAAAATTGCAATTTTGCTGAAAGAATCATTCTATAAGGCTGTTGAGAAAACTGATAACCTCAAACAAAGGTTAGACAGTGAAATAGTGTTTGCTCAGGAAATTGAAGAATACGTCCGTCAATTTAAAAGTGAACACCAGGCCCGCATAAGAAAACATCATGAACAGATGTCTCAAGAACAGCAAAATACAAGTGCAGAAATTGATTTGCTGAACAGCAAACTACAAGTACTTGAAGCATCACTATCGGAAGCAAGGGACCTCTCAAAGACTGAGCTGTTAAAACAGGCTCAATCATATGAGGGGAGGATTAGGGATAGAGAACAAGCGTACCGAGCCTCGTGTGCAGATAACGATGTGCTTCAAGCACAGTTACAGATCGCATTAAAAGAGCTGGACGCTTGCAAAGCAGACAAGGCGGGGATACTCCGACAATGGCTGATTTTACAAAGTAAATATCAGACATCACAGGAGCACCTGACAGTTTGTGAGGAGAAATTAGCTACAGCTACAAACCAGATTTCTGATATGGGGCGGGCTGGTCTGAGACTCAAAGACGAACAGTATCAGGGTCCGAAACAGCCACGAACTCTCCAGACAGATGCTGTTGCACCTCTTCCTCCTGACAACACGCCGTTACCCTCACCCCCATTATGGGCGGTAGGGACAGAACTGCACCAATATGTACCTCTTCCTCCTGACACCATGCCCCCACCCCCACCACCATCACGGATGGTAGGGACAGACCTGCACCGATATGTACCTCTTCCTCCTTATCAGCCACCCCCACCCCCACCATGGGCGGTAGGGGCAGGCCTTGACCAATCTGCACCAATCACGCATGTGAGACCGTTGATACAGTCTCCTTCAATGGATGATTTGCAGAAAGTCTCAAAATATGTACAACGTTTCGTTCCCGGCCCTATGGGGTCAGCAGGAACAAAAGCGTACCTCAGAGATCTGGATTTCAGATTGAGATCTTATCCTAATGCTACGGCAGAAGATAAAATCAGTCTGATACGACTCACTTCGGACAGAGAGGTGTTCACCTTCATCGAGCGTTTACCAGATGCAACGAGGAGGGATTACAACCTTCTGTGTGAGGCTTTGATCAAAGAGTACGACTCCTGCACGGGACCTGCTGGGTACCCAGCCGCAGACAAGGTCACGCAGGGCAAGAATGAACATCCAAAAGTTTATTACAAAAGAATCTTCCAAGCTTATTTTGGTAACAGAAATGAGACCGGAATGGAAGAAGATGATGGTTTTAAGTTTGTTTTCAGCAAAAATCTCCACTCTGATTTTAAAAAATCAGTACAAATGATGGCAAATTTCAGAGAAAAATCCATCAGTGAGATTAAGCAGTGTGCTGTGAATGTGTTTGAAGCATGTTCTCATGCTACGACGCCCATTGAAGTGTTTCCAAGTGTAAAGGTTAAACCCCACTCCCTAGAATTAGAAGGAAGGCGTTCATCGCCACCTCCTCCTAAGAAAGAGAGAAAACAGTCTGTTCAAAATAACAAACCACGTAATGAAGGTGCACGCTGGGACAAAAAGGCTCCTCTTTTAGAGGAAGACAGTGATTATCGGAAAATGGGTGAGCGCAGGACGCAAAGATATGGGAAACCATATCATCAGGGGCAGTACGTAAAGGAACCCCCGAAAGACGTACCTGACCGTCCCCCACCTCGGACGAAACGAACCGAGGCGAAGAAATCACAAAAGTTCCAGAAACAAGGCCCTACACCTCTGAACTCGGAAGAGACAGAGAAAATACGCAGGTTGTTAGAAACTTTGAAACACACTGACACGGGAACCCATCCAGGAGCACTATGCAGTGATGTAATTCCCATTACATCTGAGGGCGCGAATGACAACATAACAGATGTCGGTGAAACACACCAAGACATAACTGTTGTTGCCTCAAACAACCCCTCATCAGAAGTAGGGGGGGTAAACACACACACAAACGGTGACGAGTCATTGCAGTTTGAACACTCAGAAACAGCTTCTGCTGTGCTGACGGTTCAGACAAACCAAGATTACACAGATAAGGATGAACGCGTGAAGAAGCGTCAGAGAAAACCCAAGAGGTTTCTGTGTAACTTTATCAGAAAGGGGGCCGCCAAAAAGGCGTACCTGTCAGTAACACTCGAAGGTGTCCTCACACACGAAGCACTCTTGGACGGTGGGGCAGACATAACAATTATGTCAGCTAAACTGTTCGAGGAGCTGAGGACGGCCGCTGCCAGTGTTAACAGGATAATACCTCTCTCTGACTGTGCTATAGAAATGCAGGGTCTCTCAGAAATGAAAACAACCCTGACAGCTATAGCAATGGTTCATATGCAGATTGGCAATATGACACTGTACCACCCGGTACACGTGACCCATGTTGACTCATTCCCATTTTTGGTTGGCCAGGATTTTATAAATCGCTTTAATGCGATTATAGATTATGGTGATCAAATAATGTGGACAAAAGTGAGCAAACCACTGCCAATAGATACGCCTCCGGAGTGTGACACAGACTGCCCAACAGCAGGTACCGCGGAAGGCACAAAGGACTCCTCAGCCGAGGACACGAGCCCGGTGAGTACTCCTCTAACACCATGTGAAACCAAAGAAACCCAAGTGGTCCAAACTCTGACTCAACAAGACAGCCTCCTCTGTGAGCTGCAGCAGCCAGAGTCCACCAAACACTACCTACCACTGGTAGTTAAGGGTGTAGAGATCCAAGGGTCCCACACCAACGATGCTGTACTGTCTCTGTGGACAGATAAATCAGCAATTAACCGAGCTTTCTACGAAACCTTGGTTCACAAACACGTTGGTCTAGAACTAATTAAAAAAGCTTTCCGCTTTCCATTAGTTCCCAATAGTTCACAGGTAATGACCGCAGAAGGAGTCATTAACCTAAAACTGAACTGGAATCAACGAGAACTGGTTCACCCATTTCTCGTTATCCAAAACTTACCACATGCATCCTACATAGGCTCTGACATTTTGGTAAGGTTAGGTGTCCACGTGGACACCATCAACAAGGTGCTGTGGTCCCTGAAACCAGCCACAAAGGATCCTCCTGTGCTAGACACAGCGAGCCTTAAGGCTGGGCAGACCATTCCAGAGGCCTGCCAGGTTGCTAGCAACCAAGACACCACAGTACCACCTCAGGTGATTAACCTAATGGTGCGAATCCACATAATAGCTGGACAAGCTATTAGCCATAAACAGGCATATTTTCAACCCTCTCCTGCATTTTTCAACTTGGGACTGTCCGTGGAAGCCACGAACCAGGTGAGTCTTGACTCCAGGACCACATCTATTGCTGTGTGTAACACTGGCATGGATGAGGTGCTGATCCCAAAAAACACTATGCTAGGATGGTTGATTTCAACTGACTTTCATGATTTTGAACTAGGCATTCCATTTCTGGGAGGACTCCCAGACAATCTGGTACCGAGTCAAGAAGCTGGGCCAGTATGGTTCACAAAACCAACACAGGCCATAGCTCTTTTCTCAACCGATGATGTCGACCAAGGATCTCAAACCTATGGTGTCTTACCCATAGACAGGCCCGACGACTCAGAAAGGGATTCATTGGAGCTCCCCAAGGAGCAAGAACCCTTATCAGTCTCATCACAGATTGATCAGGTGGTCGCACAAGCCGACGCTCTGAGATCTGATGAAGAAAGAGACAAACTGCGCCAAGTTCTTCTAAAATATGAAAAGTCATTTTCAACTGATTCAACAGATTGTGGGTTGACCTCACTCCACGCAGTGAGAATTCCAACCCCACCCAACGCACCGCCAACATTTGTCAGACAATACAAGATCCCTCTGGCGGCACACCAGCCTGTCCAGGAGATCATTGATGACCTTTTGGTCAAAGGTATAATCAGACAATGTAATAGCACCTACTCTGCGCCTCTATGGCCAGTTTTAAAACCAAATGGTAAGTGGAGACTTACCATAGACTACAGGAAGCTAAATAAACAAGTACCCTTATCCAGGTGGCCAATGACTCAGCTCCATCAGGAACTGCCAAAGGTCACCGATGGTAAGTACTTCTCGACCCTCGACGTCGCCTCTGGTTTTTGGACCATCCCTGTGCGCGCCGAGGACCAACACAAACTAGCTTTCACTTTTGGCAGCCGACAATACACCTTTACCAGGTGTCCCTTTGGCTACGCTAACTCACCTGCAGAGTTCAACATCTTTTTGAACAAAGCATGTCCAGACGCCCACGAGCGTGGGACACTGATCTACGTGGACGACATCCTTTTGAGGCAGCCGACACTGGACTCCCATTTGGCTGAGATCGACCACGTCCTAAATCAGCTAACAACTGCTGGTGCTAAAATCTCACTGTCAAAGTGCCAGTGGTGCAGAACCAAAGTGGACTACGTTGGCCTCCTAGTAGGTCCAGACGGAGTACAACCACAATTGACTCGCACCCAAGGCCTAGACAACCTCAAAGTCCCAACCAATCTCAAAGAACTACAGAGTTTCTTGGGAGTGTGTAACTACTCTCGCCAGTTCATAGAGCATTATGCGGATCTCGCAAAACCACTAACTGAACTCTTAAAGAAAGACGTTCCTTTTGTCTGGACTGATACACAACAGCAGGCAATGAACGCTCTCAAAGACAGGCTCAAGCTAGCCCCATGTCTAGTCTACCCGGACTACAACAAAGAGTTCTACTTGGAAGTGGGCTTCTCAACTTACTGCATGAGTGCAGGTCTGTACCAAATACACGACAAAGACAGGCGTGTTGTGGCCTACGCCAGCAAAACAATGGCAGGCCCTGAATTACGGTATTCAGACTGTGAGAAGGCTCTATTGACCACTGTGTGGGCAGTGAAACATTTCTCCTGCTATATTGGTGGACAGAGGATCATTGTTGAGACACAACACCAGCCAGTAACGTTTCTGAACAGCCAACGCATCAGAGATGGTGTGGTGACAAACTCACGTGTTGCAACCTGGCTTATGGCACTTCAAAGTTTTAACCTAGACATCCGCTACGGTCAAAATAAGAAGTCGCACTTGGGCACTGATTTGGCAATCTGCCAAGAATGTACACAGGATGTACCAGCCACCCAACAGCCGGTTGTGAGCAAACCCTCAGCTGCTGAGGACCCAAATCACCACTTCTTTGATAGCAATATCTGCAAAGATATGGCAACAATGTACGTGGATGGATGCTCATTCCACCACGAGACAATCTGCAAAGCAGGTGCTGGAGGAGTACTCCTCCAGGACCAAGAACAGGTCACATTTGGCTATAAATTAGGCTCTCAGTCTTCTCAGTACGCTGAGATAGCTGCAATCCTAATAGGCCTACAGATGGCAGTGGAACGCTCCATCCAGACGCTAGTCATCTGCACTGACTCTAACTATGCTCGACTCAGTTTCTTGTGTCATCTCGCTCTGTGGAAACAGAACGGTTTTCTCACAAGCAACAAAAAGGTGGTAAAACACAAAGAGCTTTTCATGACATGTGATCACTTAGTGACATCACATGATCTACAGATATTCTGGAAGAAAGTTCCAGGACACTCTAGAGTCCCAGGCGATGACAAGCACTACAATGACCTTGCAGACTCCCTAGCCAAAGAAGGAGCCGTTGACGGACCCACGTGGTCCTTTGACCCCTCCTGGCTACTCAACACTCAGTCGTCACAAGCTACAACTGAGGTAATGGCAGTCACACGTGCACAAGCTGCAGCTAAACCTGCTGATAACACAGTTTCTGTGCGCCCAATGCTGACTGACCCAGACATCATCCAACTTCAGAAGTTGGATCCTGCAATTAACTCGATGATGCTGTATCTGACTGACCCAGACAAATACACTCCATCGAAAGACGAGCTGGATTCCAATCCAGACCTTAAAGTCCTCTTTCAGCTGCGCAAACAGCTAAAACTACTTAAAGGCATCCTAACTTTCGCTCATGGACGGACGTCCTCACCTGTGTTCGTGGTCCCCCATGACCACAGGGGGGTGATGTTAGTCCATGCACATGACCTTCCGTCCGCAGGACATAAGGGTGACAATGCCACGCTGAAAGCATTAAAACAGATTGCTTATTGGCCTGGAATGAAAAAGGATGTCAAGGACTACATAAAAGGGTGCCTGATCTGTGGCCAGTTTCAACCATCCAGACCACTTCACAGAGCACCACTGCATAGTAGAGGCATTGCATTTCCATGGTCGGACCTCCAGATTGACTGGGTCGGACCACTCACTAAGACCTCTAGAGGAAATAAATATTTTCTCACGGTAACCTGCGCGTTTACCAAATGGGTAGAATGTCTACCAGCCCCTAATGACACAGCACAAACCACTGCTATGTTGTTAATGAATCATGTATTTTCAAGGTTTGGACTTCCCCTTAGGGTGAACTCAGACCAAGGTACACACTTCACAGGTGAAGTAATGAAGGAACTGTGGAAGACGCTAGGCGTCAAAGCCAACTTCCATATTGGCTACCACCCACAGGCTTCAGGCCAGGTTGAGAGAGCAAACAGGACTGTGGTGAGTATTTTGAAAAAATACGTAGCCGCAAACCACAAGGACTGGGACGTGAAACTCCCTCTGGTCCTCATGGCCATAAGGGCCACTCCACACACGTCGACTGGCATCGCTCCTTTCGAGATGATGACGGGTCGACAAATGACTCTCCCTCTGCACCTGTTGTACCAACCAGGCGATGCTGCCATGGCAACAGCCTACACCACACAACAATACATGAAAGACTTGGAAAGACACCTTAAAAACACTTTTGCTTTCGCACAGAAAAACCTGGAAAAATCAGCTGAAGGACGCAAAGCGTACTACGACCAAAAGGCCTCTTACGAGGAACTCCAAGTGGGAGACAGGGTCTGGTACTACACGTTTGCACCCAAAACTGGGAGAAGAGAGTCCGGGACCGGAACTCTCGCCCGTAAGCTGATGCCCAGATGGACTGGACCCCATCTGATAATCGACAAAGTGTCTCCAATTATCTACCAGATAAAAATCAGTAAAGGCCAAAAAGAGCCAACTGTTAAATGGGTACATCGAAACCAGGTTAAACAACACAAGGCGTGCAATAACTCCTTAGGAGACAAAGATCTCACCAAATCTGACCTCGTGGGAACAAGGGTCATCCAAGCAGAAGATAACTAATGGATAATAAACTTAACCATAGTTTAAACTCACAGGACCTACCCTTGATAAAACGGGACAGCGTGACTGAAATCTGGCAACCAGGGTGAGGAGAAGCAGTGAAACGATGTTTCTAGATGCTTAGACACTACTCTTGTCGGTGTTGAAACGTTGTTTAGTTGATTTTGGTATTGTTTCTGAGGTAAGAATGAATTTTGTTGTGTAGTAAGTTAGAGACTAAGAGGCCTTTGACCATGCCAACATGCAGTTCATTCATTAAATTGCAATCTTTGCGGAGTCAATGTATATTATTGCTACTTTGAGTACCATAATCTACGTTGATCTCAAAACGCTTAAGCCGAACCTACTCGAACAATTCTATTCGGGGGGATAGCTAATTCTTTTTGATAAGTCTCGCCATAGACTTCCAAAACATTTATGGGGAAACCAAACACCCAATCTCAAGTCGTTCGTCTAAAAGACAACAGACAATTACACCAAACTATATTTTACCATGTAAAGCTAACTTAAACCAAGTTAGAAATGGAAAAATAGTTTGGAACACTTTTCTATAGGCATAAACCCCTGTAGTTACCCCTTTTCAGCATTCTCCACCCCTTAACTGGTAGTTGTAGCTGTTCCCAACCATAATAGCTTACACACCAGATGCATATAGTTTAAGGCCTTATGTAAAATCCCCTTCATAAGCCCACCTTAAACCACATAATTGCATGACACATTGAACCAGAACGGCACAGGCTGGACGTCGCTGGAGACAACCTTCGCTGGAGGCGACCTGCAATCCTGACGTTGGTCTCCACTCTTCATCCAGTGGCCGCTTCTTCAGTTCAATCCAAGGGTACCCCTCTGTATGCTGATTAATCAACACTTCCAATCGCTGTGGATTTACCGTTGTGGATTATATGACTTTTTCCAATGGATTACAGACTCTGTTTCCAAGGGGTTAAAGCATTGCTACAATGGAATTATCGAGACGATATGGAATTATAATCAACACAATGGAATACCAAGAACATTGTGGAATTACCTTGACTTTGTTTCCTTGCTGGATTACTTCTGACTTTGGTCTTCCTTGCTGGATTACTTTTGACTTTGGTCTTCCTTGTTGGATTACATCAAGCTCAAGGACATTTGAAGGTCTAAGTTCACGGTTGGAATTCATCCCCATGGACAGGTGATGATTTCCAAAGGGGGGACTGTAGTGAACCTGATCTGACCCTGATCTGACCCTGATGACCCCAAA
>NW_023619299.1:0-10690 GCF_014905685.2 Nematolebias whitei
GTCCAGATGAGCTGACTGAAAATTGTTGGACACCTGTAAATGGTTTTGAATAAATCCTGGTGCCAACACGTGTTAGAAGCACAACGATTACCTCAGAGCTGGGATGATGGTGGTCTGTGGTGATGAGTTGGGTTTGTTGATGTCGGACCGGTTCCTCATTTCAAGATAAAACAGACCTCCAACCTTTGAAATGCCGTTTATGTTCTCTGTCCAGTTCCCATATGTAAACCTACAGAAGAAGTTGAAGTTTTGATATAACTCAGATTCTGTCCTGTTGTGTGTGCGCAGACATCTGCATGTAATGCATCAAAACATAGATTATAATCCCGTCAGTACAAGATATGGGACACGTTACAAAGGAGCTGATCAAGAAAATGAGTTTCTTTACTTAAAAGTTGAATTTCAGGAAAATTGTGAATCTGTGAATTTTGTAGTTCATCACTCCTCAATTAAATAAAATAAAACAGCAAATATGTATATTTTTGTACATGATAAACTCACCCAGTTGGATATGAACTGAAAGATGAAAAACTGAATTCCCAGCTCACGACTCGTTCTTTTTGGCACCATTCTCCGCTGCTTTCCTCAATTTTATACACATTTTGCTGTCCGGTGCAGTTGCCACCGCAGAGCCAGGTATCGAGCTCCTCACACGAACTGAAGTCGAGTTTGTAGTTGTAGATCAACTGAAGATTTAAAACGGGCGTTAAGTTCCATCAGGTTTTAAAAGACAGAAACAAGAGTTTAGAAAAATGAAGTCTTACTTGATATACGCCTCCTTGAAGGTCTTTAGTAATGTAGCTGACCGCACCTCCATAAAAGCCAGCTCGTGTCCCGCTGACGAGCAGCAGCAGCACAAAGAGAGACATGATGAACGAGTCGGTGTCTCCACACAAAGACTGGGAATCGTCAGAGACTAAAGCGTTTATACTGGACTTTCAGTGAACCTCTCATCTCCTCCCTCTCATGCCTTTACAGAACGTCTCACCTGAAGGCAAATATTCAGTGCTTTTGTATGAAACATCTAACCTGGTATGAGGAAGCCTCGTGGCTGTGAGATGATGAAATGTAACGATCGTAGCTCTCACGTGAGATCTCATCAGAACAAGAACAAAATGAACCTTGTGAAAGTAAAATCTTTAAGTACCGTATTTTTCAGACTATAAGGTGCACTTAAAATCCTTTAATTTTCTCAGAAATCGACAGTCCTTATGGATTAATTCTGGTTGTGCTTACTGACCTTGAACTGATTTTACGTGGTGCACGACGCTCAAGTGTATCAGAATGAACTTGTTTTGCTTAATGCGCCTTATAAAACGAAAAATACTGTATTTTTGTAAAACATCTGACATAAAAAGGCCAACCCAACATGAACACTGTCGTGTATTCAAAGCTTGTTTGTCTTGTTTTGGCCATTTCTCTGCACTTTAACATGTTTTCTGACTGCTCTTCTTGTTTTTATCTTTTTAGACCCTCACGGGGATCTTGGACCCGGTTGGTGAGCGTCACTCAGGCTCACACAGTCCGAACTGGATTAGCGATTCTGAAAGATAACTTTCAGTTCAGCCCAGAAACAAAAGGTGGTTTTATTTTTTTTTAAACCTGTCTGTCACCATGGCAACATTCTGAATACACAGCCAGCTCTGGAGCAGATTAGATGTTCAGATTAAAGCGTGAACCTCTAATAAATGCAGTCAGAAAGTTAAAAAATTATACAACCATTGAATATGACAAGCAATCTCCTCTCTTATGTTTAACTTGCACTTTTATGAAAGATTTGCAGCAGACCAAATACTTTTATCGTCAATACAATAATTACTGTAAAATTTGTTCTTATTTTTAGATGAAAAACTAATGTTGCTTATCTCATATAGTTACTGGTAAGACTTCACCTCATCGTGCCTTTCTAAGGTTTTGTCCATAAAGAATCTGTTCCAACATTTGCTTTTCGTTCATTTGATCTTCTGTTGATTTCAAAATTAGTTGTGCTGCTGCAGAAGATGAGGGTGAGGGACAAAAAGGTTGTGGTTTTTCCTAACTTTACTGTATTTATTTGCTCTCGTGAAAACTGGAGCCCTTTCTTGTTTGCGCTGGTGATGGACCGACTAACAGATGAGGTCAGGAAGAAATCCTCGTGGACTACAATGTTTGCAGATGACATTGTGATCAGGGAACAGGTGGAAGAGAACTTGGAGAGGTGGAGGAATGCACTTGAAAGAAGAAGATGAAAGTCAGCCGTAGTAAGACAGAGTCCATGTGTGTGAATGAGAGGGAGGAGGTGGAACAGTGAGGCTACAAGGAGCAGAGGTCACAAAGGTGCAGGACTTCAAGGACTTAGGGTCCACTGTCCAGGAACATGGGATGGAGTGGATGGAGAAAAGTTTCAGGAGTGATTTGTGACAAAAAGATGTCAGCAAAGGTCAAAGGAAAAGTTTACAAGACAGTGGTGAGACCAGCTCTGTTGTATGGTCTGGAGACAGAGAAATGGACAAAAAGACAGAACTGGAAGTGTCAGAAATGAAGATGTTGAGGTTCTCCTTAGGAGAGACAAGGATGGAGAAGATCAGGAATGAGATCATCAGAGGTACAGCACAGGTTGAACTGGGAGATAAAGTTAGAGAGACCAGACTGAGATGGTTTGGACATGTCCAGAGGAGGGACAGTGGTTTTGGACATGTCCAGAGGAGGGACAGTGGTTTTGGACATGTCCAGAGGAGGGACAGTGGTTTTGGACATGTCCAGAGGAGGGACAGTGGTTTTGGACATGTTCAGAGGAGGGACAGTGGGTATATTGATAGAAGGATGTTAGAAATGCAGCTGCCAGGAAAAAGAAAGAGGAGATCTATAGATGCAGAAACATTTTCTTCTTCCTGCTCTTCCGGTTAATTGCATTTTATTGATTTAGTTTTTACATGTCCATTGATTATAAACTGGTATATTTAAAAAAATAAAAAACTACAGTCCCCTTTTCCTACCCCATGTCAATAATCATGGCTGAGTACACTGGCTCAGTAAATGCCACTGTCGCCTTATTGTTTGTTTATTGAAGAATTGTGGGTATTTACAATAAAAGTTTAAATCAAAACAGATCACTCACAGGAAGAATCAGGAACAAAATCTTTGTAAACGTGATAGAAAACTTCTAAATAACTTTTATTTTAAATATGGCAAGAAAATAAAGTAAAGATACCATGCTGTTGAACTTGTGCGTAATTTGATACATTTGGATTGAAAACCATTCAAGCTCAAGTAAAATAAAAACAATTATATTTCAATATGAACCAGTCAAGCATCCATCCATCCTTTTCAATACCCTCATGATCCTTTGCAGGGTCACAAAGAGCTGCTGCCAATCTCCTTAGGTCATTGGACAAGAGGTAGAGTGCACCCTGGACAGATCTCCATGCATTTAAATAAATTATAAACTTCCTCATTTTGAAAAGAAAGTAAAAGACACAATACAAACTTTAACACATATTTACACAAAGCTCAGATGCATTCTCAGAATTAGCCACTAGGGGGCAGATGTTATTTTCACTGAACCATTGCTCAGAAGGCGTACAATGTGCGATGGCAGTCCTCGTTTAATCAATTCATCCTTAACCTTAAAAAATAAAAATAAAATTAGTGACACAGCATAACAGCTAATCATTATTTGCTTTTAGCCTGAGAAAATTAGGGTTAACCTTAAGAAACCATTATAATTTGCAAAGATGATAAAATATCAAACAGAAAAATATCTCAGTATTAAGCATAAATGTCAACCCAACCAAAAGAACCAAATTAAAAACCGTGGTTTGTATTATTAGATTATAAGTAACGGGAATTACAAACCAGTTTTTCAACGATATCCTTGTTCTCCAGTGATATTGTGGTAGAGATTTTTAACTTCAGGAAATAAAGATCTAGAAACGCAGAAAATGACATCACAGGCATCTGTGCACAGTTCAGTTTCTGACAATTCCAACGAAGACTTTACAACACCAGCTGTACTTTTGTTACACTTACATTGTGTTGGTGGGACTGTGACGAGAAGAAACAATGATCAGAAACACAACGAGTGCAGGAAATACATGACGAGATTTAAAAAAATGAGAAACGAGACAAACGTTCACTCACCCGTCTGAACTGTCACAACAACACAGCGAAACTCCGAGTGCAACACAATACTGCTGTAACTGTGGAAATAATTCAGAACAGGAGTTTTTTTCAATTAAATGGCATATAACTTTTTTTTATGTTTCAAACTGTGTAGGACTGTAATGGTAAAGTTTACTACTAGAAGAAGAATCTGTATCGTCATTGTACAGGGTGTACAAAGAAGCGTACTCCGGCAGCAGTCTCTGCAGTGAATATTTAGATTCATAAGAACCCAGACCCATTTCTACTTTCATGAAAATTATGGGGTTTGTAAATTATAACAAATGGATTATATGTAACACATTTCTGAAGTTTTTTTTTTTTTTTTTACCTGCTGGCACAGATCTGAAATGTGACGTGTATATATATCACATTGGGCGTACTTGGTAAATTTATTCCGCATTTGGAAATAGATCGTCTAAACAGAATTTTCTTTTTATTTGCAACTTTTTAACATGTATGATGATCACAACATTGCTTGATTTTGTTTAACAAGTGCTTCTTCAAAAAAAAAAAAAAGTCTTATTGTGTCAAATATGTCGCATGGAATTTGTTTTGCACAATTTAGAGTTTATTGCCTGATGTGACAAATACTGTATGTCGCAACGATATTTGACAAACCTATTCTTTATCAAGTTGTTTTAGAAATGCTATCCAACCAAGTTATATGTGAGCTATGACATGTTCTCTAAGGATTAGCATCATCGAAACAGTGGAAACTCACCTTTGGAAAAAGAAAATTAAGTTTCTAAAATTAGCTTAGTGCTCATATTAGGGTGCACCAAGACTTTGGAAATGATGTCATCAGTACCCAGAGTCCCTCACTAGTCACATGACTGAATCAGGATGTTCAGTAGATGTCACTTAGGGACTTCATGAGATAAAAGTCAATGTTAAACCTTAATAAGAAACTTTTCTCAACTTTAAAAGGACCCACGGTGACGATGAATGTTTATGTTTGGAACGTTCATCTCCCTTGAGAAAGTCTTGTCACGACAATGGGGAAGAAGCTGAGCTTTATCCTGAGAAGAAGAAGCTGTATCGTCATTGTACAGGGTGTACAAAGAAACTGAGCCTGCTGGAGGAAAGGCTGGTGAACAGCGTGTCTTGGATGGGTGGGGTCATTGAGGATCTTTGGGGCCCTTCTCAACATGATTTCAATCTATTATTAAAACCAGACTGTGCGGGCCGGGTCAGTGCTGGGCTTTTGATTGTGTCAGCGGAGGAGCGTGGCTGACGATCCAATTATATGGCAACATGGCTTGCCATACAATCACCAGCCGCATGTGGCCATTTGACCGCGCGCTGACCGGCCTTGAAAGAGGTAAAAAGTTCACTTAAGCTTCAGATGGACTACAGCCAGCGATCCATCAGCCCAAATGGACGTTCATTCCGCTGCTGCACTCAGCGGACGTTGCAGCTTCTGAAGTCACAAGGTGGCACCAACAAGTCACACCTGCAGACCATTACCTTGATGAGCTTCAGGAGCATAAAAGACTGCAGAGGAGCGCTACTCTCTGCTGGAGCATTACATGCCTACATGCCTATTTGTGCTTCTAGCCACGTTGTGTGATGCTCCTGTATCCTGGAACACCTTGCAAAAAGATCTGAAGCTCTCGACCTTGACCTCTGTAAGTGGCTTCAAACATCTGCTGAGTTCATGGCAAAAACCAGCGCAGACATGTTCCTGTTTTTAGTATTTTACAACGCTTTACAATGTAGCTGTTTTTGTTTCATTGTTAAAATCATTTTCTTCCATCTATTTTTTAAATTTATATGCTTTCTTTTATGATTGTCTACTGTTGTCATCATTCTTTGTTTAAAAACAGGTCTCTCTTGTAAATGAGTCCCGAGGGTCACTGAGACTAGCCTGTATAAATTAAGGCTGAATGAATTCTAAGAATTACAAAGACTTGCGTTATCTTTGTGTTACAGTGTCAACGTTTCTGATCCACCTGTTCCTGGATTCCTCAGCTATCTCCACCGACGTCCAACCACTTGCCAGCCACACCTCAGACTCGCATCCTACGCTCCCTTCCCTCGAGCTGGAACCATTGGAACCTGTGCCCTCGCAACGATCCATTACCTACCATCTCCCGAGATTCACCATCCTGACAGCTCTCTTTGCTCCCCAGGGTTCCAGGTCCTCCCTTTGTACATTGATGAACTTCACACTGGAAAAATAAAGCACTGTTATTTACTAGTCTTGGAGTCTGTTTGTTTCAGTCCATATTCTCTGGGTATTCCGTTAATCCTCCAGTGTTGAGTTTGAGGATGTTTGCGATCTTACTTCGTCTTTGTGTTCCATAGGCTTGGAAAGGACATGGCGGTTTCCAGGAGTGGCTAGGAGACCCATGGTGGTCCTCCCTCATCGAGACCTGACCCCTTGGTGTACTCTAAGTTTATTCTCCTGGTAACTTTCCTGCTGATATTCGTGCGTCTCGCCAGAGATCCTCAACCCAAAAGACACAGCCTTTGAGTCTGACCTGCCACTCTCCCTCCACCTGTACTCACCTGAATCAGAGGCTAAGTGCACAAGGGAAACAAGGGTTAAACTTCTCACAAATTAGATAAGTGTTGCTAGGACTGTTCCACTATAATGAGTGGCATGAAATGTTCCAGTGGTGAGAAGCTAACACGCAAGGCCTTAAGTACTGGACCTCATCAGCCAGGATCAGAAAAAAGCTAGTGATCATTAGAGCCACCCTGTCACTCAAGGAAGTGAAAAGAGTGAGTTAATGCAAGCAAAGTAGTGATCCCCACACTTCGGAGCAGACAGCTTGAGAAGATATCATCCAGGCATAGTATCAGGAAGCCAACGGCCCTCTAAGCCGTCTTGATGAACCTCTGCATCTGTTTCCTCTTCTCTTCGGTGCAGCTGCTACAGTACACCGTGCATCCATACAACATGACACCATCTATGGTGTGGCAGTGTAAGTTCCTCAGTAGAGCTGAAGTAAGTTTATTCATCCTCAGTGCTCTCAGAAAGGACATATGTTTCTTGGTGTTTTTGATGATATAAGTGGTGTTAACAGTCCAGTCCAGGTCAGATATGTCAGAAAATAAGAAATATGTAAGGAAAAATTTCCAAGAACCTGATGTGTCTAACCGTGACAACCTTTTTTCCACTACTGTACCTTGAGATCCTGTCATGAACACCACAAATATGAAAAAAAAACCAAGGAGCGCACCTGGAGAAGTACAACCACACCAAGAATGAGCTCGACTGAATGCAGACACAGCTCCTGCTTCAATTATAGAGGCCGAATAGGCTTTAAAAAGACCCAGGTATCCCTCACTCCTACAGAACGCCTCAAAGAATCTTGTCAAAAGTCTTCTCCCGATCCACAAAATGCACATGGACTGGACAACCAAACTTTCTTGACTCCTGTAGCAAAAGGATGATGATCTGGTTCTTGGTCTAATTTTCATGACCTAGATGAAGGCTACTCTGCTTCTCCTGAATTTCAGGTACGTAAGACAATTGTTCGGAGACTCCCTTCCAATATTCTGAAGCTGAGAAGTGTGATGTCTTGATAGTTAGAACACACTCTCCAGTCCCCCTTTTTAAAAATGAAACCTACCACCCTGCCACTGTCCAGGCATTGTCCCAGTTATACAACTGACATAAAAGAGGTGCGTCAACCATGACAGCCTGACAATGTCCAGAGCCTTTAGTATCTGGTGAGCATCGAGGTGTACCTTGTCCAAGGCAAGGCAGAGTGGAAACAGTGCCTGGCTGATTTGAAGCCATCTATCTTAATAGTTTTTAATATTAATGAATCAAAAATGAAGTTACTGTTACAATTTTTTGAGCATTTTGAAATAATGAAATGTTTCCATGAGAAGATACTGACTCTGCCTGAACAACGTAACAGATGGGGTGGCTTTGGCCAACTTCGCTGTCAGAGGGTGTCCATCTCAGGATGTACTGTCCTGATCCTAATGTAATCTTCTGCACATTGTACGGCCCGCTGAACAGCAGCCCAGTTAACCTTTAACAAACAGAGCATACGAGAGTTCGGTTAGAAGATATTTTTAACACTTCCTCGTCCACGAACAGAACAATGACATTAGGCGTTGGTCACTGACAGTCAGCGTCTGTCTCGGTCAGTAACCGTCAGTCACAGTCACTGAGTATTAATGTTAATAACTGTCACTGCGTTTCACTTTTTTATTGGCTTTAAACTTCTTTTAAACGTCTTTCATCTTTACTTACATGGACTCATTTGCCTCAGCGGCGATAGAGATTTCGACAAGTTGATTAGAAGTGGAGTTGATCTGAAATCCATGTTTTGGAGTCGGAGGTCGGAATATGGGCACGTAGAGACCTGGACTACAGGAGGGTACTGCAGGAACCACTGGGATGATGCATAAAAGAACAGACTCAGTCGTGCTCAAATTGTTTTTCAAAGAAAATTAAGACTCGTCTATCAACAAAACAGACCCAACACTTTACGTCAAAAATAATCTGCATCTGTAAATTCAAAAAATGAACATTAATATTTCTCGTTTTGTTGCACCAGCTGAAACCTGTTACTTTCATGAATTTGCCAAGAATATTTAAATGTGATTTATTATTCCAGATAATGTTCCAACCAGTAGATGCTGAGACAGTAGTGTTTGAACATTGAACAGGTGCTGTTTTCGTTGCTCAGAAGAGCAGATCTTACAGGACAGCTCTTTGTGGCGTTAGGCTAAAAAAACATTAGATCAAAGGACTGTACCTCTCAAAAGAAACTGGACGGGTATCTTGCTGATAGCACTGCTTGTAGTTTTCACCTCTTTTGAACCGTTAGTGTGAATTAGAACGATAGTCTGTTTAGGAAAGTCCTCCATCACCACCTGGACTGCAAATAAACTTTCATCACTGGTTGAACTCTGGTTGAATTCTAGACTGCAATTCTGCAAGAGAACAGAAACATCAACCTAAATATTTGTGCAAAATTAATTAATGCAGTGTGTACTTAGAAATATATACACATATTAATAGAGTGGGAGTTGGAGTCCTCAAGGGCTGCTCGTTGTCATCGATCCCGTTCATGACTATCACGGACAGCATTTCTCGGTGCTGTCAGGGAGCGGGGGGAGTCTGGTTCGGCGGCCTCAGAATTTTGTCTCTGCTTTTTGTGGATGATGTGGTCCTGTTGGTGTTATCGTGCCGTGATTTCCAGATCTCACTGGAGTGGTTCACAGCCAAGTGTGCAGTAGCTGGAATGAGGATCAGCACCTCCAAATGTGAGGCCATGGACCTCAGTTGGAAAAGGGTGAATTGTCCTCTCCAGGTTGGGAATGAGACTCTGCCTCCAGTGGAGCAGTTCAAGTACCTCGGGGTTTTGTTCTGTTCAATGAGTGAGGGAAGAATGGAGCGTTAGATTGACAGATGGATTGGTGCAGCGTCTGCAGTATTGCAGACTCTAAACCGGTCTGTTGTGGTGAAGAGGGAGCTGAGCTGTAAGACAAAGCTCTCTGTTTACTGATCAGTCTATGTTCCTCCCCTCACCTATGGTCACGAGCGCTGGATAGTGACTGAAAGAATGAGATCGTGGATACAAGCGGTTGAAATGAGTTTCTTCTGCAGGGTAGCTGGACTCTCCCTTAGAGACAGGGTGAGAAGTTCAGTTATCAGGAGAGACTCGGAGTAGAACCACTGCTCCTCCACATCGAGAGGAGCCAGCTGAGGTGGTTCGTGCATCTAGTAAGGATGCTTCCTGGGCACCTCCCTAGGGAGGTGCTTCGGGCATGTCCAACTGGGAGGAGACCCAGGAGAAGACCCAGGATACACTGGAGAAACTATGTCTCTCAGTTGGTCTGGGAACAATTTGGAGTCCCACCAGAAGAGCTGGAAGTCTGTAGAAAGAGATGTCTGGACCTCCCTGCTCAAGCTGCTGCCCCCGCGACCTGACTTCAGAATAAGCAGAAGATGATGGATGGATGGATGGATGGATGGATGGATGATGGATGGATATTTATGTCCCTGTTAAGCTTATAACAGAGAAGTGCTGTAAAAACTGTGACATGATGTCAAAATGGACTGTACTTGTATAGCACCTTTCTTTCTTATCAAGACACTCAAAGCGCTTCACTACAATCTGTGCCCTCACCTCCTCGTTCATCCAGCACTCTACTGCATCTCTACAAAGCTAATCAAACAAATCATTCTTAAGAGACTAATCAGAGCTTTGTCACATTCAAACACCGATGGGACACACATCGGAGTTAATGAGGGGTTCTGTGTTTTGCCCAGGGACACTTCAGCATGTGACTGCTGGTGGATTCAAACCCCCAACTCTTGCATTGGAGGACGACTGCTCTAACCACTCAGCCACAGCCACCCAAGACAGCCGACTGCGTACAAATGCTGAACTTGAAGTTTGTTTGAGTCATCATATAATTTGCACTGTTTGCTTTGTGAAAGTGGCTCTGAGAATGAGCAGAGAACAGGCACTGCACATTCCTAATAAATATGAATCATTCTTAATGAATCAGAGTCATTCTTAATGAATTTGAATCATTCTTAATGACTCTGAATCACCTAATGAATATGAAT
>NW_023619300.1:0-2144 GCF_014905685.2 Nematolebias whitei
GGAGAGGTATAACTTCCTGTTGGTGTTTGTCGGAGAGGTATAACTTCCTGTTTATGTTTGTCAGAGAGGTATAACTTCTGTATGTGTTTGTCAGACAGGTATAATTTCCTGTTTGTGTTTGTCAGACAGGTATAATTTCCTGTCTGTGTTCGTGAGAGAGGTATAATTTCTTGTTTGTGTTTGTGAGAGAGGTATAATTTCTTGTTTGTGTTTGTGAGACAGGTATAACTTCCTGTTTTTGTTTGTCAGAGCAGTTTAACTTCCTGTTTGTGTTTGCCAGAGAGGTATAACTTCCTGGGAATCAGCATCGTTGGTCAGAGTAATGACAGAGGAGACGGGGGGATTTATATCGGATCCATAATGAAGGGAGGAGCTGTCGCTGCAGACGGACGCATTGAACCAGGAGACATGCTACTGCAGGTATTATTGATTTGACCAAAACCTATTTAAAGTAGCAACAATGCTCTGTTTGGGATTATAGTGCTGCATATTGTTCCTGTACAAAAATCAGAACCTGGTAACATAAGAAAAAGTAGTTTGTCCAACTGATGCAACTGTCCCATTATCTGAGAGTAAGACAGGAAACACCCCTGACTAAAACCTCCAATAAGAGCTGGGAGGTGTTTCCACTTTCTCTGAGGGAAGAGGATCCATAAGCAGGACAGAAGCACAGCAGAGAGGGAGGGAACCATGTACATGAGCTCAAACAAAATCTGAGGTTACCAAGTTCTAAACTATTGTGTGTTTACAGGTGTACTCAGTAATCATAAAAACTCAAAGTAAAATTTAAGTTCAGTCTGACTGGATTCTATGACCCACTGAAGACCGACAATATGTCTTTGTTGTAGAAAGACACTTCTAGTGGTCCTGATTTGTGTGTGTCCATCAGGTGAACGACATCAACTTCGAGAACATGAGTAATGATGATGCTGTCCGAGTTCTGAGAGAAATTGTCCACCAGCCAGGGTAAGACTTTTAGTACTTCTTAACCACATTTTCTCTGGAGGTTCTGATAATCTCTTCCTGACCTCCATGGTGCTGGTTCTGATGTGTTTTTGTGAGCTGTTCCTCACTCTGTGTTTTAGTCCGGTGACGTTAACCGTAGCTAAGTGTTGGGACCCAAACCCACGAGGCTGCTTCACGCTGCCAAGAAGTGAGTCATCCGTCTTAGTTTGTGTTGTTAAATAATCACTTGCAACTTGGTGAAGAGTGTCCGTAAAAACTGTTTGCCTTCTGAATCACCACAGGTGAACCAGTTCGTCCCATCGACCCCGCTGCATGGGTATCTCACACAGCCGCCATGACCGGGAGGCTCCCCCCACATTACAGTACGGTTCCAAACAGCAGATGTCCTCACATCTACCATCAGTTCTTCGCTCATTAAATCAATGCCGTCTCCAGGTGTGCACGAAGAAAACCAGCTGAACATCCACAGCGACATGACGGTGGTCGTCAAGGCCATGGCCAATCCAGAGTCTGGCCTAGAGGTCCGAGACAGGATGTGGCTGAAGATCACCATTCCTAATGCTTTCATTGGTGAGAACGCCAGCTCCCAGTTTAGTCTTGATCCTTTAACTGGATCCAGGTTTAAATTTCTTAGTTTGGATCCAGGTTTATATTCATTAGACTTGATTAATTAAAAATAAGTTTTTTAAAGAATTTCTAGATTTTACAAAACTTCCATCTCTTCAGGCTCAGACGTAGTGGACTGGCTCCACCGGAACCTGGAAGGTTTCACCGATCGCCGCGAAGCTCGTAAGTACGCTGGCAACTTGTTGAAAGCTGGATTCATTCGACACACCGTCAACAAGGTCACCTTCTCTGAACAATGCTACTACATCTTCGGAGACCTCAGTGGAGGTAAGAACAGAAAAAAATTACCTAAACAACAATCAGTGTCCAAACTACAACCAGTGTCCAAACAACAACCAGGGTCTAAACAACAACCAGGGTCCAAACAACAACCAGGGTCCAAACAACAACCAGGGTCCAAACAACAACCAGGGTCCAAACAACAACCAGGGTCCAAACAACAGCCAGGGTCCAACCAACAACAACCAGGGTCCAAACAACAACCAGGGTCCAAACAACAACCAGGGTCCAAACAACAACCAGGGTCTAAAGAACAACCAGGGTCCAAACAA
>NW_023619300.1:2244-10682 GCF_014905685.2 Nematolebias whitei
CCAGGGTCCAAACAACAACCATGGTCCAAACAACAGCCAGGGTCCAAACAACAACAACCAGGGTCCAAACAACAACCAGGGTCCAAACAACAACCATGGTCCAAACAACAACCAGGGTCCAAACAACAGCCAGGGTCCAAACAACAGCCAGGGTCCAAACAACAACAACCAGGGTCCAAACAACAACCAGGGTCTAAACAACAACCAGGGTCTAAACAACCACCAGGGTCCAAACAACAACCATGGTCTAAACAACAACCATGGTCCAAACAACAACCAGGGTCCATGTAGCAGTCATAGTCCAGGGGCCTCACATACAAAGTGTTGCGTGGATTTCCTACTGAAACATAAAATCTTAATTTGATAAAACGGTGTACGCACAGATGAATCCAGATGTATGAAACCGTGCTCATGAATCCAGGCACACTTCTTTTGTACGTCCCAATCAACGTGGAATTGAGCACACATGAGGGAATCTCTGACTCCTCCCTCGACACGCGTCCATTTAAATATGCAAATAGATTTAAATCTGCCCTGCACCTGAGGAGTCTCCTCTCTGCACCGTCTTAAAGCAGGTCTGCACATGGGGACAGGAGGAACTTCACAGAATGTGAGTTGGAGCTGCTTCTAAATGAGGTAGAGTCTAGTAAGAACATTCTGCAGCTGTAAATGCTGTGTGGTCAGAGCAGAACACACTCACTGAAATGAAGACAAAAGTTGGACAATGAAACCAAGAAGCTCCATCCCACACCGTGCCAGCTGGTCTGTTCCGACCGTGCTCAGTAGAATGAATGAATCGTGTTGAACCACCACCTCACGTTCCTCTTCACATCACATATAGTTTGCACTTTGACTGAATGTTAACAGAAAGGTATTCGTCCTGAGATGGTGCTTTTATAGCAGCGTGTGTGCAGTCCATACCTTTGATCACATCAGGAAAACCGGCTGTCGCTGCAAACTGCGCGTCACCGATGGTCTGTTCACCTGCGCTGTAGGAAGTTTGATGTACCTGGTTGGCATACGGATCATCTTCCCACACAGCTGGCATGGCTCAGCTCAGTCCTGACGGGTCTGCCAGCTCCCTCTGGTATGACCCTGCTGCTAAAGGAGCCCCAGTGTGGTCAGCAGCTGTGTGTGCACGGGCAGCGCACGGCTCCTCGTTGTGTCATTCTCCAAGACCGGCCGCAGCTCCAAGCACAGTTCCAAAGGATTGTCCTTGGAAGGCCTGGCTGATGATCCAGTCGTCCTCATGGTCCAGAACATCCTGTGTCTCTACGTGCACGCTCTCATTCAGTGTGTCCTGTAACAAGACGACACCTGTTGTTGTTCAAGGCATTACCTGCACCACTTAGTGCAGCTTTTATATCCACTCATCTACCTGCACACACGTGGCTGTATTAACTGTCGTGTGTGTCCGGTGTGTGCAACAACAGTTTTCACATCATTAACAGTTTCCCAACAGACCAGTAACCATGGAAACGTGCGCCAGCCATAACGTTGGCATGGAGCTGCGCACGTTTCCACGCTCATTTCTTGATACATCTGAAGTTTTTCATGAAAAAGGGCGTACACGTACACCACGTGTTTGTGCACGAGGCCCCTGATCACGAGCTTTCCTTGGCTCTCATCTGCAGAACCTGCTGGACCACAGAGTGGAGGCGAAGGACTAAACAACAACTTGGTTCATTTTATTTGTTTTTGTGTCGTTTCCTGATATTTATTGTTGAAAAGTAAAAAAAAAACAGTTCTTAGTTAAAGTGACGACTTGTTTTGCAGGTTTTCTGTTTTTTTGAGGATGTCTCTGATGCTGCTCCTCCCATCCTTAGATCTGTCCACGATGACTCTGTTGGACCATGAAGAGGGCTCCAGTCGAGGAGGAGGATCCGACGCTGACCCACCAGCCTTTCCTTACCAGTACCCCGTACCTCACCCCTACAGCTCCCCCCTTCACCAGCTGCCAGACTGTGAGGGGGGAGGCAGAGGAGGAGGAGCCCTGCACAGTGGAGGTGACCATACCTTTTGTCTTTGTGTTTCTAACCTAACCATAGGAACCTCACCGCCACGTGAGAGTCAGAATTACAATCCACTGCTGGACAACGTGATGACGTCATGCCTTTCTTGTCCTACAGGAAGTCGCAGCAGCCAATCAGATTCCAGTGACGATCAGAAGGAGGAAGGAGGACAGAAGGAATCTGAGATGACAAAACAGGAAGTGAGCTCCCAGGACCGGGGGCTGGACTCCCTGAGTGACAGCGGCGCTCAGAGATCCCCGTCGTCCTTCTCTGGTCTCCACGGTGACGAAGGCATCACGCCGCCATCTCGAGGTCAGCGAGACGCCTTCTCATCAATCCAACCTGAAATATCCCGAAAGTCCTTCCGCATGGCCATAGGAAACCCCAGTGACCTCTTTGTGAATGTCATGTGACCCCGTAGTGATGATGTCACGTCCTGTCAACAATGGAACCAAAAACCTGATTTTATTTAAAAATATAAACTTTGACTTTGAACTGAAGCTGAAAAAACTCTGAACTCGTTCAGTTTAATGTAAAATCACTGTGACCAGAACCTGGACCGGAAACTGGACCGGAACCATGTTCTCTTCTGGACCAAACCTGACCCAAACCTGGGGCCTCATGTGTGAACGTTGTCTCCACTCCACCTCCCTCCAGTGTAAAGCCTAAAGTTTCTTATATTTTTGTCACCTGTTGATGTAAACAGGCGTCAGTGAGCGCACGTCAGTGAGCGCACGTCAGTGAGCGCACGTCAGTGAGCGCACGTCTGCGAGGAGCGTAGATAAATGAGCATCAAATGTTTGTCAACTAAGAGGAGCATCCGCTCTCCATGAGAAGACAACGGTGTTGGATCAACACCACTGTGGTGTGATGACTCCTCACATCGACAAGGTGCAGCTCAGCTGTGCCCAGTACGTTGATCTCCAAAGTATTCTGGGTAGATCTCATGGCGTTAAAACAGACGTCAGCCGATCATCATCTATGAAATGTGTCTCTTGACTGACAGACAGGGCTGCCAGTCTGAGGCCCCGTTTACACGAAACGTTTATTTACAGACAACATCCTCATCCTCTCTGAAACTGAAGGTTTCTGAGTCCAGGTCTCTGAGTGGAGATGTTCAGGGGAACCCCCCACGGAGGTGTGAACTAAGTGGCACATGCACACTCCAGACGGCTGCAGTCCAAACTTTTTCTGCTCTAACAAGACTTATAATAAATAACAGTTATAATAAATAACACCAGTTATAATAAATAACAACAGTTATAATAAATAATAACAGTTATAATAAATAACAACAGTTATAATAAATAACAGTTATAATAAATAACAACAGTTATGATAAATAACAACAGTTATTATAAATAACACCAGTTATAATAAATAACAACAGTTATAATAAATTACAACAGTTATAATAAATAATAACAGTTATAATAAATAACAACGGTTATAATAAATAACGGTTACAATAAATAACAACAGTTATAATAAATAACAACAGTTATGATAAATAACAGTTATGATAAATAACAGTTATAATGAATAACAACAGTTATAATAAATAACAGTTATAATAAATAACAGTTATGATAAATAACAGTTATGATAAATAACAGTTATAATGAATAACAACAGTTATAATAAATAACAGTTATGATAAATAACAGTTATAATGAATAACAACAGTTATAATAAATAACAGTTATAATAAATAACAGTTATAAATAACAGTAATGATAAATAACAGTTATAATAAATAACAGTTATAAATAACAGTAATGATAAATAACAGTTATAATAAATAACAGTTATAATAAATGTCAGAGAGCAGAGTGTTTTTGTGCTGCTCAGCCTTTTTCAGCTTGTAGGAGCAAAACTAATAAACTCCAGGCTCCAAAGAGACGTTCGTGGATTCTCCATCTTGGACTAACTGTCATGCAGACGCTGCATGCTCCATGAATGCAGCTGAGCCCGTCAAGGTTGCCAGATAAATTTAAAATGTCTTATTTACCCCCTCCTTTTCTGTGCACAAGGTCAACAAACACAATACACACCTCATCTTATCTTTACTCAGCACATGTGACAGTTTAGGTCAAAATACTATCTTAAAGCCACAGTACTATAGTTCATCGTTTCTTATCTGGCAACCCGACTGACTTGGAAACTACAGTAGTCCGTCTCTACTTCGAGGTTCGTTTATCACGGACTCGCTCTATCAGGGTTTTTCAAAATAAGATTGGACATGACACATAATTGGCTGATTGATGGATGAGCCGCACGATCGGCATGGACTTTTTATTTTAAATAAATTATTTTAAATTATTTAGCACCTGATGCACATTTGTGCAGCCCAGAGCTGCAGGATAAACTTCCTGCTGCAGCTGATCAGCTGTTCTCTGTGCTGAGCGGAGAAGTGGGCGTGGCCAAGCGCGCTTGCAGGTGGCTGAGAGCAACGGAGGCAGGGAGCTGAAATCATGACATTCTGTGCTCTGTTAGAGAGTTTAGAGTTTAGAAACATTGTTTAGAATATTGCAAGAGTGTGTGAAGGGTTTAAAACGCCTTAATAACCTTAATTTTTCACTTACCGCGGGGCTTCAGGGTACGGATCCCCTGCGATAAACGAGGGACTACTGTAGTGCGTTTTCATGTAAACCTCGTTTTTTTTTGTTTATTACCCAATAAACATTGAAAAACCACTAACGTTTCCAGACGTTGTTCTCGTGTAAACGGGGCCTTATAGCAGGTAGATCACTTTGACCCGGTCAGATTAAAAGGAGCTCGTGCTGAAACAGTCTGGCACCCCTGCTGTCGACGTGACAACTGGCCATCAATGGCTGCGTAAGGATGCATGTAGTGGAACAATGACAGCTGTGGTGCTGCTGGAGGACGGCGTGTTTCTGAGGATCGCACCGGCCTGCTGACACACGGTGCATGGTTTCTAATCTGATTAGAGTCCAGGGCCCTCTGGGCTGAACTGGTCCCAGCGTTACAGAGGAGACGTGTCGGTGCTGGTTCAGCGTCCAAGCGTCAAAACACGCCGCGGCTCAAACACTCGGTTGATGCGCAGCGACTCGTTTCTTCACATCAACTGTTTAATAAATGTAAGTTCTTCTAATCTCCTGAGTTCCTCTGGGATTACCGTTCTGTGATAAACCGATCTGTAAATGCCTCAGCCTCAGAAGTGCGCCGCAGGCAGATCAGTGTCTGACTCGCGCTCCGTTAAATTCCTAATTTTCCTGCATAAATTTTCAACGTGCACGGAGGAGAAGCTCATATGCAGGACATGTCAGGGGAGGAGCCTCACGTGCGCTCAGAGCTGCGCCCTCTTTCATATATGAGGCCCCTGGACCAGGACCTGAACCACATCTGAACCAAACCTAGATCTTGACTTAACCTGGCCCAAACCTGGACTGGAACCTGAACCACACGTGAAACAAACATGACACAGACTTGAATCAAACGTGGACCTGAACCTGAGCATCAGATCCTGACAAACACCTGAACCTGGTCTATGCAGGTGACTAGTCCAGGACCTGTGCTTTGGTCCCGGTAAGAAACCTTCCTGTTACTGTCATCATTTGTGTAGCATGGTGGGGTTCAGAATCCTGCTGAAGTGGACTCATCAGCTGAAGGAAGACCCAACACTGAGGAGAAACAGGAAACCAGACCAGGATCAGACCTCAAGTCTTCAAAATAAAAGCAATTTATTTTCTTTTGTTTATTAAATAAATTTCTCAGAAATAAACTAAACATTAGTTTTAGTAGCATTTCAGATTTTTTTCTAAAATTAATAAATATAGTAAAAATCACAGACTGATGAGTAAAATGTCCAGAGTTTACTGTGAAATGTGTCCACATGGAGACACCTTCTGCGTCCAAGCACTTGAAATTAATCACACCTGCTTTATGAAAATGTGTTTTTTCTGTAAGTTTCAGATAATTTTATGCCTCTGTGCCGTCACATCTTCATCTTTGCTCCTGTTACCAAAATAAAAGCCTGTTGGGTCAGTGTTTACTGTTTAAACTGGATCTGCTGTGACTCAGTGAGCCCCCTGCTGGTCAGTAAAACAATGACAAGGCAGAATTTCTGCTGATGTGTCAACAGTTTCCCTTTTCACAGAGAGAAACAGCTGTATCACTGACTGCTGCATTCCATTTACAGGAAGTTCTGCTTGTAATCATTTTATAAAACAAAGGGTACACAGCTGTAGGAATGGAATGCAGCCCATGTTCTTACCCCTGTGCTTTTCTCTACTTGTTCCAGTCAAAATACCTTCCATGAAACAGGTAGACTTCTGGCCTTTACAGGCTTCCATACAATGCAGGCATGAGTTGAGCTAATTCAGTGTTTTGAATGGGATGCAGCCGGCTGAGGGAGGGTAGTGTTCTGAATGGGATGTGGCCAACTGCAGAAGGGTGGTGTTTTCACTGGAACGTGGCCAACTAAAAGAAAGGTGGTGTTCTGAATGGTATGCAGCCGGCTGTGTTACAAATGGGATGTGGCCAACTAAAAAGAAGGTGGTGTTCTGAATGGGGGTGGTGTGTGTGTGTGTGTGTGTGGGGGGGGGGGGTGTAGAGGTTAGAGAAAATGGGCCTGCGACCAGAAAGTTGCAGATTCAACTCCCGGTACCGTCAACATCAAAATGTAGGTGGAAAAGGTGAAACACCCACACCTGCCTCCACCCTCACTTGCCCTGCCCTGAGCTCCTGAGCAAGGCCCTTAACCCCCACCATCTGCTCCCAAAAAACAGTCTCTTTTGAAAATGAGATCTCATGACTCGAGACTATCTGTATAAAGAAAGGGTAAATATTTTTTTTTTAAAGAATGGGATGCAGCCCACAAAGGAGGGTGGTGGTCTGAATGGGACAGCCAAAAAAGGTGGGTGGTGTTTTGAATGGGATGCAACCAACAGGGTGGTGTTCTGAATGAAAACCTGGCTTTAAGAAACTGCACAGCACCGAAACAGCCTTAGTTAGGGTCTGCAACGACATTCTTCTGGCAAATGACTCTGGTCAGTCTGTAGTCCTGGTACTCCTTGACCTTACCGCTGCATTTGATACTGTGGACCACAGTATCCTTTTATCCCCGCTAGAACACTGGGTTGGGATTACTGGTGCAGCGTTAGAATGGTTCCATTCATACCTGAGCGACAGGAGTTTCTGTATTAATTTTGCTAACACTATCTACTTCAGTGCCTCTTTCCTGCGGGGTCCCACAAGGTTCCATTCTTGGACCCCTTCTGTTTTCATTGTATCTCCTCCCCTTAGGGTCTATCCTGAGGAAACATGGTCTTTCCTTTCATTGTTATGCTGATGACTCTCAGATTTATCTGCCGTTAACACCTAACAGTTCCTCCTCCATTCGCTCTTTGTTAAAATGTCTTGATGACATCAAGACTTGGATGGCTGTGAACGTTTTGAGTTTTAATGATCAGAACACAGAGGTCGTTGTGTTTAACCCTAGCTCTGCCACTGTCATTGATCCTGTAAACCTGGACTCCCTTCAGCCATATCTAAAACAGTCCGTTACCAATCTCGGGATAGTTTTAGTCTCTGACTTTAAGTTTAATAAGCAGATAAATTCTGTTCTTCAAAAAAGCTTCTTTCAGCTGAGGCAGATAGCTAAGCTCAAGTCCGTACTGTCCAGATCCGACCTTGAAAAACTAGTCCATGCGTTTATTACAACCCGGCTGGACTACTGTAACTCACTTTATGCTCGGGTCAGTCAGGTCTCTCTCTCTCACGTCTCCAGCTCGTACAAAATGTTGCAGCTCGGCTACTAACAGGAACTCGCAGGTTTGAGCACATTACTCCAGTTCTGTCCTCCCTTCACTGGCTTCCTGTACGTGTCAGAGTTGATTTTAAGATTCTTCTACTGACATTCAAGTGCATTAACGGCCTTGCACCCTCATACCTCTCTGACCTTCTTCATCCTTATACTCCTTCTCGGGCTTTGAGATCATCAGACCAGCTGCTTTTGGCCGTACCAAAAACCAGCTGAAGCTCAGAGGAGATCGGGCGTTTTCTGTCATGGGCCCTAAACTCTGGAACAATCTGCCCATCAACATTTGACAGGCCACCTCAGTCTCTATTTTTAAATCTCTCCTCAAAACACATCTGTACTCACTGGCATTTAACACAGTGTGATCTCATTTGGTATTTCATTGTTGATGACTGTGTTCATCCATTTTGCTTTTACTCTCTGACATTTAACTCAGGGTGATTTGATTTAGTATTTCATTGTTTCTCATTATATTTCATGTTTTCATGCTTTTATTTTCTGAATGTAACGCAGCCAGCCAAGGAGGGCGATGTTCTGAATGTGACGCAACAGCAAAGGAGGGCAATGTTCTGAATGGGACGCAGCCAACTAAAGGAAGGTGGTGTTCTGAATGGGACGCAGCCAACTAAAGGAGGGTGGTGTTC
>NW_023619301.1:0-5333 GCF_014905685.2 Nematolebias whitei
TAGCAGACGGAGAGGGACGCAGCCAGCAGCAAAATGGAGCAGTATGACGGTCGTTTTCAGATTCCTCCTTAAACAAGGTTGTATTGTAGAGTTTAAAGGGATGCATCCAATTAATAATATGTTAAAATAATGACTGCACTTAACTAATCCACTGTTTATATTTGTGAATCTGTGTCAACTTAATAACTTCTGAGTTTTTTTACTTATTAAATATTCATAAAGTTGAAGGTGCGTTTGTTGTATCTTATGTGCATGATTTGGCTGACCCCTGCAGGATTGAAGCGGTAACTACATGACTCGGGTGGAAAATAAGAAAGAACACAACAATTTGGAGGTCCCACCGAGATGTGAGAAATCAGTTACCGAGTCTTTCACACTGATAACGGCGCGCCATTCACAGAAGGTAAGCAGAGCCTGTTTATTATTACGAAATCTGTAAATTGGGCTTAAAATAGGCAAATTTTTGCTCAGTGTGTTTGACTCAAAAATAATTAAATAGTTTTAAATAGAGAAGTACGTCGACTGTAAAATTAAGATAAAGGTAAGATAAAATAAAACCAGCCTCAGGGATAATACTGCGCGTTAGTCTGCCTACAGGGAGTGACGATTCCCTGGGAGGAGTGAAAGTTCTAGGAAAATAATTCCGCTGTTCAACTCTGTAACTCCATTGACTAAGTTTACTGTAATCTTGTTGAACTGGCAGTCAACTTTTAAAACAGTATCAATTAAAGTTCGCTCACAATTGACCGTAGGTGGGCGTTCGCGAGGCTGGGTGAGACATTAATTAATTAAATACGACGCACGCACCGAATAGATTAAAATAAAAACAGAACTAAAAATTAAATTGATGATAAAATAATTTATGACCTGTGGTGGAGTAGAGAGGTCACGGGTTCACAAATATTGCTATCTTCTAGGATATTAAAAGGGAAGTCAACACATTTTGTTTTAAAAAAACAAAACAAACAACAACATTTTTAAGGGTGACCATTGTGAATATTTCTGGCGTCTGTGACTTGCGTGAATGTTGAAATAAGTGGTCAGTATCTTGTTTGTTTATTTTGTGTTTGTGTCTTTGTCAAATATAAGACCACAGTATGAATGTGTAGAAAAAAGAAGAAAAAAAGTTCCAGAATTTTCCAGTGACAATAAAAAAGAGGTGTGTGTGTGTGTTTGGATTTCCTGAGAGAATGGACACTGAGGGGCAACAGCGTCTCAGGTTACAAAAGTGTGCAGGAAAGTTTTAAACCAGTAAAGGAGCAAGTTGAAATTGTGGGAAAAGATTAAAGAATGCTCGAGAGATGAGGATAAGTTTGACAAGAGAGAGAGGCAAACGCCTTGCAGGAAAGTAGATACAGAAAGTTAATGAGGGAGGTTATAAATGAAAGAAAAGAGTGAGGAAGTGGGTAGTTCAGTTCCCCATCTTTATAACCCAAGCGGCAATCAGTCAGCACATCCTCCAACAGGAATGTACCTCATATATCACATAACAGATGTGATGTTACAGGTGGGGGAGGTTACTGACACCCCTTCGCAGCTGAGGGGGGAAGTCACCCATCCCAGTTAAAACAAAACCCCTTGTGAATTTTTTCTTCTCTGCAGTGGGAAGATGAGTTTAAATAGGCCCACAAAACATAGAAGGTAGCATTTAACTGCATACAGCATCCATCTGAGTTTTTGATCAGGACTTTTGGGTGCCTGGGGCCGGATCAGATACAAATGTGTTCAGGTGGGCGCTGACGTTGGGTCTGTGAAACTGACAACAACAAAGAACTTTTCAGCCAAGTAACGTGACTTTTCAAAGATCTAACAGTCCAAGAGCAAACTGAACTAACTGTCCAGAGGGGGTGATGGAGTTTGTACACAGCAAGAACATCCAGTCAAGACTTGCTGTATGCTGAGATATGAACTGCTGCACAAAGCTGAACTGGTCTCCAGACAGACGGTGCTGAGTCTGAAAGGCTGAAAGAAGAACTGGTGGTCACTCTGTCCAGGGTCACTAACATCAATTGCAGCCTGATGGAGGTGTCAGCCCCACATCTGGTCTGTGAGGGTCATTTAGGCACTTTGGGGGTTGTGATCAAAAACTGCAGCTGGCTTTGATAATAATCATTCACATAGACTCATTTTAAAACAGGTGACACAACATGACACAGACGTACGGAGGTGGGAGTGCTGGACGATTCGCTGCTCCAACTGCTCTGAGATGGAAATTGTTTTATTACCTCAAATGCTCCACACCCCTGAACAAAATATTGATTTTAACTTTCCGTTTATACAGGTCAGGAAGTCTCATTCAGGAGAAACCTGAGACCTGATTTGGATGAAGTTCACTAATGTTTTCTAAAATAACACTGGATGATTGTCTTTGCCTTGAAGGGGCTAATTTTGGTGGGTCTGGTTTGATACAAGAGATTAAATTTATTTAATTAACTTTTTGCTAATTTAAAGGAGAGCTTGGGTTGTAGTTGGGTAATTGTTTGCAAAACCGGGGTTGAATAACAGTAGTGGGAAGTTTAAAACTACACCATATTTTTAGTTCTGTAACTAATACTCAATCTGAGTGTTAGTGGATTGCAGACGGTAATGCTTCAGATTTGAAACAATGCCGTTTCAAAAAGGGGGGAGGTGTGTAGGCAGCTCTGAGCAGGGAACAGTTCATAGATCATTACAAATTATACAAAAATAACTTCTTCTGAGGCTTTGAAAATGAGCAACATCCTATCAGAACCGAATTTATTGTTCCTGCATGAAGGCATAAACATGGCAGATGGTATGCAAACAACACAAGCACATGATTGTGTGCAAAAAGTGTACATGGAGGAACGCATTAGACCTGATTTATAGACTGAACTCATACCACATTCAAATGTACTTTACACAGATGGTTGCTGCTTCAGGTTTGAGGATGGGTTTTTGAGATCAGGATTACAGCAGAATGGTGATGAGTACGAGGTACTGAGCTCAGGGCAGCTAGAAGGTCATCAGTCAGCTCAAAAAGCTGAAATTCAGGCAGTCGGTGTAGGCTTATGGTGTAGTTCATGTACAGTTATAACTCATTAAGGATTTAGCTGACAGTTTGATGTGGCCAGCAAAAGTGGCGGTTGTGAGGTGTAAAGGTCATGATGTTACACAATCAGACACAGCGGAAGGAAACAGGCAAGCTGACAGGGCAGCCAAGAGTCCAGATGGTGACAGTGGAAGAGGAATGTCAGAAAGTGAATCGATGGGATTAGAAGAATGTAGCAGAGGAAAAGACATTATGGTTTAACAGAGGAGGTCAGAAAAAAGGGTAGTTTAAAGTATGGATAGGACCGAATTAGAAGTGGATCTTGCCTATGACTTTAAAACAGGCAGTATATCAGGAAGCACATGGATTAGCACACGTGGGATGCAGACGATGCTAAGAAATCTTTAACAATGGTGGCACCCTCATCTAAAAAATATGGTAACAGCATATGTTGACACCTGTACTATTTGTTTAAAGTACAACATTCGGCCTACAGTAAAACCTGAACGAGGTTCTTTTCCTCTCCTGCACCGACCGGGACAGGAGGTGATTCTAGATTACACTGATATGTATGAACCTGTTAAAGGGTTCAGATATGTATTGATGTGTGTTGACGCATTTACAGGGTGGCCAGAAGCCATACCTGCAATAAGAGAAGACAGCAAAACAGTGGTGAAGTTTCTGATTAACCATTACATCCCCAGACACGGTTTCCCAACAAAAATTAGATCAGACAATGGCACACATTTTAAAAACACAGATCTGCAGGCTGTGGAAAAAATGTTAGGCCTAAAACATGCTTTTGGAACCGTGTACCATCCCCAGTCTCAAGGGTAGGTCGAAAGGATGAACCAGAACATAAAACAAAAATTGGGCAAAATCTGTGCACAGACTAAATTGAACTGGGTGGAAGCATAACATATCGTATTAATGACCGTGAGAACTTCTGTTAATAATGGAACTGGCTTTTCTCCCTATGAGTTAAATACAGGTAAACCCTTTCCTGGATCAACCGTATGCTCACTGACCAGTGAGGAGGACCGTAAAATGGACCATAAGGTATACTTTGATAAGTTAAAAGCATTAGTGTCTAACTTTACTCAGCAGGTCCACCACAAACAGAGCCTAACAGAAAGACCAGAGGAACCTGGTCTCCCCACCGCGGAGTGGGTCTTGCTGAGGGTCATTAAAAGGAAGTGGCAGGAGCCCAGGTGGACGGGCCCTTATCAGGTTACAGAGAGAACGTCCCATGCAGTCCGCCTCAGAGGAAAGAGGGACGTTTGGTACCACTGGAGCCAGTGTGCGCCTGCCTCAGAGCCAGGAAGAGCGAGAGAGCTGGCAGAAACCATCTAAAGTCGTAAAACTGGACATTCATGTCTTGTAGACCGAAGCAGCCTGGTATAGTTGCGTGCGGGCCCTGAAGGACTTTGTTTGAGTGGGTCACCCTGGGTGCTGGAATATCCACATTTAGTACAGACACCTAGATACGATAAAAACACGACATCTTAGAGTCTCACACTTCATGAAGAAAACTCAGAGACATAGGAGGAACGGTCTCTGAGCACCCCAGGGTATGCCCTGAGTACTTGTGATTGTAACAATATTGTATGACATGTGTACTAACCATTTTTCTCTTATCTTTTAATTGCAGTCTTGATTTAGAGTGCATCCTTTTATTTACTTAGCTTGAAAGTGATAAGTATATTCAGTTTGTAATGTTGAAAAGAAATACCTATAATCAATTATGAGCAGTATATTAACAGAGTGTTAATTTGTATTATTATTATGGTGGTAGACGTTTATTAACACATATCCCTCAGGATACTGTGGGATTGTGTGCATTAGTACGCTTAGCTGCATCGTTAACCTTGATTGGCCCTCGTTTGGAAGTTTTAAATGACACCTACATCTCTCCCAGTAGGAAGAGATGTTCCACGCATAATTTTGACCCCACTGTGGGCTCTACTACATATATTGATGCCATAGGAATCCCTAGGGGAGTTCCTGTGAGCACAAATTAGCAGATCAGATTGCGACAGGTTTTGAAAATTTACCTGTTGTTTCAGCATATTCTTCCACTTGATGTCGACCTCTTTAGATGAGGTCGAAAGGGGGAATTGTTGTGAAATAAAGATTGTGTTCTTTGTTGAATTTAACATTCCTATTCTTATTTTATTTTGAAATTGACCCACTTCCTGTTTTACTTTGAAGAGGCTCCCAATCCCAACAGCAGACTCAGAGCGCGCTGAAAAGTTAGTTTTGCTGTGTAAGGAACGCCCTTTTTCACAGAACAAAGGATGTGCAGAGTTTCTCCTTGAGAGAG
>NW_023619301.1:5343-10676 GCF_014905685.2 Nematolebias whitei
TAGCAGACGGAGAGGGACGCAGCCAGCAGCAAAATGGAGCAGTATGACGGTCGTTTTCAGATTCCTCCTTAAACAAGGTTGTATTGTAGAGTTTAAAGGGATGCATCCAATTAATAATATGTTAAAATAATGACTGCACTTAACTAATCCACTGTTTATATTTGTGAATCTGTGTCAACTTAATAACTTCTGAGTTTTTTTACTTATTAAATATTCATAAAGTTGAAGGTGCGTTTGTTGTATCTTATGTGCATGATTTGGCTGACCCCTGCAGGATTGAAGCGGTAACTACATGACTCGGGTGGAAAATAAGAAAGAACACAACAATTTGGAGGTCCCACCGAGATGTGAGAAATCAGTTACCGAGTCTTTCACACTGATAACGGCGCGCCATTCACAGAAGGTAAGCAGAGCCTGTTTATTATTACGAAATCTGTAAATTGGGCTTAAAATAGGCAAATTTTTGCTCAGTGTGTTTGACTCAAAAATAATTAAATAGTTTTAAATAGAGAAGTACGTCGACTGTAAAATTAAGATAAAGGTAAGATAAAATAAAACCAGCCTCAGGGATAATACTGCGCGTTAGTCTGCCTACAGGGAGTGACGATTCCCTGGGAGGAGTGAAAGTTCTAGGAAAATAATTCCGCTGTTCAACTCTGTAACTCCATTGACTAAGTTTACTGTAATCTTGTTGAACTGGCAGTCAACTTTTAAAACAGTATCAATTAAAGTTCGCTCACAATTGACCGTAGGTGGGCGTTCGCGAGGCTGGGTGAGACATTAATTAATTAAATACGACGCACGCACCGAATAGATTAAAATAAAAACAGAACTAAAAATTAAATTGATGATAAAATAATTTATGACCTGTGGTGGAGTAGAGAGGTCACGGGTTCACAAATATTGCTATCTTCTAGGATATTAAAAGGGAAGTCAACACATTTTGTTTTAAAAAAACAAAACAAACAACAACATTTTTAAGGGTGACCATTGTGAATATTTCTGGCGTCTGTGACTTGCGTGAATGTTGAAATAAGTGGTCAGTATCTTGTTTGTTTATTTTGTGTTTGTGTCTTTGTCAAATATAAGACCACAGTATGAATGTGTAGAAAAAAGAAGAAAAAAAGTTCCAGAATTTTCCAGTGACAATAAAAAAGAGGTGTGTGTGTGTGTTTGGATTTCCTGAGAGAATGGACACTGAGGGGCAACAGCGTCTCAGGTTACAAAAGTGTGCAGGAAAGTTTTAAACCAGTAAAGGAGCAAGTTGAAATTGTGGGAAAAGATTAAAGAATGCTCGAGAGATGAGGATAAGTTTGACAAGAGAGAGAGGCAAACGCCTTGCAGGAAAGTAGATACAGAAAGTTAATGAGGGAGGTTATAAATGAAAGAAAAGAGTGAGGAAGTGGGTAGTTCAGTTCCCCATCTTTATAACCCAAGCGGCAATCAGTCAGCACATCCTCCAACAGGAATGTACCTCATATATCACATAACAGATGTGATGTTACAGGTGGGGGAGGTTACTGACACCCCTTCGCAGCTGAGGGGGGAAGTCACCCATCCCAGTTAAAACAAAACCCCTTGTGAATTTTTTCTTCTCTGCAGTGGGAAGATGAGTTTAAATAGGCCCACAAAACATAGAAGGTAGCATTTAACTGCATACAGCATCCATCTGAGTTTTTGATCAGGACTTTTGGGTGCCTGGGGCCGGATCAGATACAAATGTGTTCAGGTGGGCGCTGACGTTGGGTCTGTGAAACTGACAACAACAAAGAACTTTTCAGCCAAGTAACGTGACTTTTCAAAGATCTAACAGTCCAAGAGCAAACTGAACTAACTGTCCAGAGGGGGTGATGGAGTTTGTACACAGCAAGAACATCCAGTCAAGACTTGCTGTATGCTGAGATATGAACTGCTGCACAAAGCTGAACTGGTCTCCAGACAGACGGTGCTGAGTCTGAAAGGCTGAAAGAAGAACTGGTGGTCACTCTGTCCAGGGTCACTAACATCAATTGCAGCCTGATGGAGGTGTCAGCCCCACATCTGGTCTGTGAGGGTCATTTAGGCACTTTGGGGGTTGTGATCAAAAACTGCAGCTGGCTTTGATAATAATCATTCACATAGACTCATTTTAAAACAGGTGACACAACATGACACAGACGTACGGAGGTGGGAGTGCTGGACGATTCGCTGCTCCAACTGCTCTGAGATGGAAATTGTTTTATTACCTCAAATGCTCCACACCCCTGAACAAAATATTGATTTTAACTTTCCGTTTATACAGGTCAGGAAGTCTCATTCAGGAGAAACCTGAGACCTGATTTGGATGAAGTTCACTAATGTTTTCTAAAATAACACTGGATGATTGTCTTTGCCTTGAAGGGGCTAATTTTGGTGGGTCTGGTTTGATACAAGAGATTAAATTTATTTAATTAACTTTTTGCTAATTTAAAGGAGAGCTTGGGTTGTAGTTGGGTAATTGTTTGCAAAACCGGGGTTGAATAACAGTAGTGGGAAGTTTAAAACTACACCATATTTTTAGTTCTGTAACTAATACTCAATCTGAGTGTTAGTGGATTGCAGACGGTAATGCTTCAGATTTGAAACAATGCCGTTTCAAAAAGGGGGGAGGTGTGTAGGCAGCTCTGAGCAGGGAACAGTTCATAGATCATTACAAATTATACAAAAATAACTTCTTCTGAGGCTTTGAAAATGAGCAACATCCTATCAGAACCGAATTTATTGTTCCTGCATGAAGGCATAAACATGGCAGATGGTATGCAAACAACACAAGCACATGATTGTGTGCAAAAAGTGTACATGGAGGAACGCATTAGACCTGATTTATAGACTGAACTCATACCACATTCAAATGTACTTTACACAGATGGTTGCTGCTTCAGGTTTGAGGATGGGTTTTTGAGATCAGGATTACAGCAGAATGGTGATGAGTACGAGGTACTGAGCTCAGGGCAGCTAGAAGGTCATCAGTCAGCTCAAAAAGCTGAAATTCAGGCAGTCGGTGTAGGCTTATGGTGTAGTTCATGTACAGTTATAACTCATTAAGGATTTAGCTGACAGTTTGATGTGGCCAGCAAAAGTGGCGGTTGTGAGGTGTAAAGGTCATGATGTTACACAATCAGACACAGCGGAAGGAAACAGGCAAGCTGACAGGGCAGCCAAGAGTCCAGATGGTGACAGTGGAAGAGGAATGTCAGAAAGTGAATCGATGGGATTAGAAGAATGTAGCAGAGGAAAAGACATTATGGTTTAACAGAGGAGGTCAGAAAAAAGGGTAGTTTAAAGTATGGATAGGACCGAATTAGAAGTGGATCTTGCCTATGACTTTAAAACAGGCAGTATATCAGGAAGCACATGGATTAGCACACGTGGGATGCAGACGATGCTAAGAAATCTTTAACAATGGTGGCACCCTCATCTAAAAAATATGGTAACAGCATATGTTGACACCTGTACTATTTGTTTAAAGTACAACATTCGGCCTACAGTAAAACCTGAACGAGGTTCTTTTCCTCTCCTGCACCGACCGGGACAGGAGGTGATTCTAGATTACACTGATATGTATGAACCTGTTAAAGGGTTCAGATATGTATTGATGTGTGTTGACGCATTTACAGGGTGGCCAGAAGCCATACCTGCAATAAGAGAAGACAGCAAAACAGTGGTGAAGTTTCTGATTAACCATTACATCCCCAGACACGGTTTCCCAACAAAAATTAGATCAGACAATGGCACACATTTTAAAAACACAGATCTGCAGGCTGTGGAAAAAATGTTAGGCCTAAAACATGCTTTTGGAACCGTGTACCATCCCCAGTCTCAAGGGTAGGTCGAAAGGATGAACCAGAACATAAAACAAAAATTGGGCAAAATCTGTGCACAGACTAAATTGAACTGGGTGGAAGCATAACATATCGTATTAATGACCGTGAGAACTTCTGTTAATAATGGAACTGGCTTTTCTCCCTATGAGTTAAATACAGGTAAACCCTTTCCTGGATCAACCGTATGCTCACTGACCAGTGAGGAGGACCGTAAAATGGACCATAAGGTATACTTTGATAAGTTAAAAGCATTAGTGTCTAACTTTACTCAGCAGGTCCACCACAAACAGAGCCTAACAGAAAGACCAGAGGAACCTGGTCTCCCCACCGCGGAGTGGGTCTTGCTGAGGGTCATTAAAAGGAAGTGGCAGGAGCCCAGGTGGACGGGCCCTTATCAGGTTACAGAGAGAACGTCCCATGCAGTCCGCCTCAGAGGAAAGAGGGACGTTTGGTACCACTGGAGCCAGTGTGCGCCTGCCTCAGAGCCAGGAAGAGCGAGAGAGCTGGCAGAAACCATCTAAAGTCGTAAAACTGGACATTCATGTCTTGTAGACCGAAGCAGCCTGGTATAGTTGCGTGCGGGCCCTGAAGGACTTTGTTTGAGTGGGTCACCCTGGGTGCTGGAATATCCACATTTAGTACAGACACCTAGATACGATAAAAACACGACATCTTAGAGTCTCACACTTCATGAAGAAAACTCAGAGACATAGGAGGAACGGTCTCTGAGCACCCCAGGGTATGCCCTGAGTACTTGTGATTGTAACAATATTGTATGACATGTGTACTAACCATTTTTCTCTTATCTTTTAATTGCAGTCTTGATTTAGAGTGCATCCTTTTATTTACTTAGCTTGAAAGTGATAAGTATATTCAGTTTGTAATGTTGAAAAGAAATACCTATAATCAATTATGAGCAGTATATTAACAGAGTGTTAATTTGTATTATTATTATGGTGGTAGACGTTTATTAACACATATCCCTCAGGATACTGTGGGATTGTGTGCATTAGTACGCTTAGCTGCATCGTTAACCTTGATTGGCCCTCGTTTGGAAGTTTTAAATGACACCTACATCTCTCCCAGTAGGAAGAGATGTTCCACGCATAATTTTGACCCCACTGTGGGCTCTACTACATATATTGATGCCATAGGAATCCCTAGGGGAGTTCCTGTGAGCACAAATTAGCAGATCAGATTGCGACAGGTTTTGAAAATTTACCTGTTGTTTCAGCATATTCTTCCACTTGATGTCGACCTCTTTAGATGAGGTCGAAAGGGGGAATTGTTGTGAAATAAAGATTGTGTTCTTTGTTGAATTTAACATTCCTATTCTTATTTTATTTTGAAATTGACCCACTTCCTGTTTTACTTTGAAGAGGCTCCCAATCCCAACAGCAGACTCAGAGCGCGCTGAAAAGTTAGTTTTGCTGTGTAAGGAACGCCCTTTTTCACAGAACAAAGGATGTGCAGAGTTTCTCCTTGAGAGAG
>NW_023619302.1:0-6031 GCF_014905685.2 Nematolebias whitei
GTTGTTAGTATCTGTAGCTGTTAGCGTCTGTAGTTGTTAGCGTCTGTAGTTGTTAGTATCTGTAGTTTTAGCGTCTGTAGTTGTTAGTATCTGTAGCTGTTAGCGTCTGTAGTTGTTAGCGTCTGTAGCTGTTTGTATCTGTAGCTGTTAGCGTCTGTAGTTGTTAGCGTCTGTAGCTGTTAGCGTCTGTAGTTGTTAGCGTCTTTAGTTGTTAGCGTCTGTAGTTGTTAGCGTCTGTAGTTGTTAACGTCTGTAGTTGTTAGTATCTATAGTTGTTCGTATCTGTAGCTGTTAGTATCTCTAGATATTAGTATCTGTAACTGTTAGTATCTGTAGCTGTTAGCGTCTGTAGCTGTTAACATCTGTAGCTATTAGTATCTGTAGCTGTTAGTATCTGTAGCTGTTAACATCTTTAGCTATTAGTATCTGTAGCTGTTAGTATCTGTATCTGTTAGCGTCTGTAGTTGTTAGCGTCTGATCTGTAGCTGTTAGCGTCTGTAGTTGTTAGCATCTGTATCTGTTAACATCTGTAGCTGTTAGCATCTGTAGCTGTTAGCATCTGTAGTTGTTAGCGTCTGTAGTTGTTAGTGTCTGTAGTTTTTAACATCTGTAGTTGTTCACATCTGTAGCTGTTAGTGTCTGTAGTTGTTAGCGTCTTTAGTTGTTAGTGTCTGTAGCTGTTAGCATCTGTAGCTGTTAGTATCTGTAGCTGTTAACATGTGTAGCTATTAGTATCTGTAGCTGTTAGCATCTGTAGCTGTTAGCGTCTGTTGTTGTTAGCGTCTGTAGTTGTTAGCGTCTGTAGTTGTTAGCGTCTGTAGTTGTTAGCGTCTGTAGCTGTTAGCGTCTGTAGTTGTTAGCATCTGTAGCTGCTAGTATCTGTAGCTGTTAGTATCTGTAGCTGTTAACATCTGTAGCTATTAGTATCTGTAGCTTTAGTATCTTTAGCTGTTAACATCTGTAGCTATTAGTATCTGTAGCTATTAGTATCTGTAGCTGTTAGTATCTGTAGGTGTTAACATCTGTAGCTATTAGTATCTGTAGCTGTTAACAACCGTAGCTATTTGTATCTGTAGTTGTTAGTATCTGTTGCTGTTATTATCTCTATATATTAGTATCTGTTACTGTTAGTATCTGTAGCTCTTAGCTTCTGTAGCTGTTAACATATGTAGCTATTAGTATCTGTAGCTGTTAGTATCTGTAGCTGTTAGTATCTGTAGCTGTTAGTATCTGTATTCTTTTAGCGTCTGTAGCTGTTAGCGTCTGTAGTTGTTAGCGGCTGTAGTTGTTATCATCTGTAGCTGTTAGTATATGTAGCTGTTAACATCTGTAGCTGTTAACATCTGTAGCTATTAGTATCTGTAGCTGTTAGCATCTGTAGCTGTTAGCGTCTGTAGTTGTTAGCATCTGTAGCTGTTAACATGTGTAGCTGTTAGCATCTGTAACTGTTAACGTCTGTAGCTGTTAGCGTCTGTAGTTGTTAGCATCTGTAGTTGTTAACATCTGTAGCTTAGCTGTTAGCGTCTGTAGTTGTTAACATCTGTAGCTGTTAGCGTCTGTTGCTGTTAGCGTCTATAGTTGTTAGCATCTGTAGCTGTTAGCATCTGTAGCTGTTAGCGTCTGTAGATGTTAACATCTGTAGCTGATAGCATCTGTAGCTGTTAACATCTGTAGCTGTTAGCGTCTGTAGCTGTTAACATCTGTAGCTGTTAGCATGTGTAGTTGTTAGCATGTGTAGCTGTTAGCATGTGTAGCTGTTAGCAGCCACGTGTCGTTGCGTGCTTGGATAATCTAGTCTCGTGACTGTGTCTCTATTTTTCTGTGTAGGAGCAGGAGCTTCACGTTAGACCTCCACCAACCACATGTTTGTTCTCTAACAGGTATGGTTGTAATTTCTAGTAAAGTTGTTCAATATTAAACTTCGGTCCAGCAGCCTCCACTTCAAAAAGTCAGCGCTCACGCGGTTTGGTTGTGCACGCGCTAACACCACCAGGTAGTCACGCTTGCGAGGTTCTTTCAAAATAAAAGCTGATGTGTGTCTCCTGTTGGTACAAACTCTGGACATAAAACACATGTTTAGCACAGGAAGCTGTAACGGGACCAACATTCCTGCTCAGCTGTTTCCACAAAAAGTTTCAATCTCGCCCCCATATCCAAAGAGTAGAGAACTTTTTGTGTTGTAAGTTAAGTAAATAAAAAACTCCAGTGAGTTTTTCATGTTTTGACTCGAGTTGATTGAAGTCATTCTTGCTGGTCCATGTTCAGAAATGATTTTTAATGTCCGCCTGTGAATATGATCCATAATATTTGACTTTAGTCTCTGTTTTGTGGTTATTTGTATGTTCATGATGTGAGAATGTTAATAGTTTTCCCTGAAGTTTCCATTAATATTAAAACAAAACTCTTAGTTTCCAGTGACCAGTCTCACTTCAGGCTGACTGTAGAACATCTCCAGATGTTGCTCACCAGATGTCACCAAGACCTCATGTGGAATTTCAAAATAAAGGCCCTCCAAAGTTGGACATTTTCCACAGAATTGTCCCTAAGTTGCTGTGTTTGTTGCTCGTTCTTCAGGATGTTGTAGAAACAGCGAGGGTAAGTACGGCTTTACCAGAAATCACATCATTAGTGCAGAAAATTTATTGTCTCGTTGAAATGCAACATAGTTCAAGTAAAAACAGGAATGTTTCATTTAAAATCATTTATATGTTTAATGTTTTAAGTGACAATAACCATTTGGAAAAATAAAGTTCAGATTGTACATTAATGTCAGAAATGACATTTATATAATTTTAACATCAAGTGTTTGTTTTTCCTGGTAAATGTTGAGAATTACAAGAGCTTTGTGTTATTTGTCCATGTCGACCAAAATCAATGGAGGTTTCTGGTTAGTGTGCATAAAAATGATACTTGTTGTTCTCTCAGAACATTTTAATTTAAAGTTTCATGTTTTGATTTGTGCAGAAACTCTGTGAACCACACAGTCTTTCTGGTGGATCAAGTTCAGCAGAAGACGATTCAAAAGCTGCAAAAACATTTAGGTAAGTATTTATTAAGAGACAGAGGAGAAAAGTCTAACACTGAATTATATCTGGTGAGCTGCTTTTAAAATGATTTTAGTTGCTGTTATGGCCATGAAGGACAGAGTGCACATTTTATTCAAGTTTGATTCAGGAACATCATAAATTACACATGAATGTTTTTCACTGAAACTAAATGAATCTTCAAACTTGTTCCTGATCATTTTGAAAGAGATTTAGTAACAACTTGAGTTGGACACATCATGCCAGTGTAAGGACGACACGTGTTCCTTGTGTTGTGGCTCCTACAAAGTTTCTGAACACTTGAAGTCGTCCTGCTACATTTATTAAACATCAAATGTCTCTACAGCTTTCTGTTCTTTGATCAAATAGATTTTCTGAATCATTAAACTTCATTTCCTTCAAACTACTAATTGGTTTTGATTTGTTCAAAAACCCACATTTCTCTAAGTCAATGGATCAAAACGTGCACGTTATTAAAATGCAGTCAGTTCTCACACTCACTGTTAAAGTCTAATAGAAAATAAATCAGTCAGAGTTCATTTAAATGTTGCTCATTAATTGTTCTTTTAATTGTAATTAGAATATTTAGCTGATGTTCAAATCAGTTCCTACAACTTGTGTTTCTTGAACAATTAGTTTCAAATATTTACTGATTCTATTAAAAGCTGCAACAGAGTTGAGCTGAACTGAAGGAGAGCGCGTCAGAAAAATGTGATTGTGTGACGTTAAATAGAACGGAGGCGTCGTGCTCCAGCCGCTCCAAAAGGATGGAAATATCTGCTGGGACATTGTTGTGGTAGTTGTTCACTGGAAAGTTGGTGAAACTTCATGTGTAGAGCTTTTGTTACTTGTTTATTGTTTGTACCTTTTCTTATGGTTTCTATATTTTTTAGATTGCCAGAGAAGTGATGAAGACTTTCCTGATATTCCAGCATCAGGTTTGAAAGATCCAAACTGGAAATCATAAAGTAAAGAGGAATGGGTCAACAGATACTGACTGCATCAGGTTTGGTCCTGAAGGTTTGATTTCAACATTCTAATAGACTTATGCATTATTGTCCAACAAGGAAGTGACTAAAAATAGTTCACTCTGAAGATAATAATATTTTAAAGTACAAAGGTTGTTAAGAAGGTGAAGAGGAGACGAATAATATCTGATTGGTTGAGCTGAGAAATGAAAAGGCTGAATGTGATTCAAATAAGTGATAAAGTTCACAATCACATTTGACTCTTCAAGAGAATTGTGTGTAAATAAATCAAACAATGATGTGTTTGAAGCTTTAAGGTCAAAATGCAGGTAAATCCAGTCAGAAATGTTCTTTGTATAAAACTAAACACTAGAACTCGACCTGACTGGATAAATGTGGATCCAGCAACACAATTCCCTCAAAAGCTACGTTTCTACTGCAGCTTTGCAAAGTATTACTGTGTGAATGTAAAATATGTCGTATTTAATTGTAATATGTTTCTTCTGAGTGTTTTGTCTGGCTCCATGTTACTTCATTAGTTGGGTCCATGTTTGGTTTGTGATGAACAGAACTCCACAATCAAATCAAACCATCCAGTGGCTCTATTGTTGTGACGATGCATCCCATGATGTCCACTTGTGTTCAAGTGTCAGCTCAGTTTGTGTACAAGTACTAGATTGTATGATGTGTTGAGTGTTGTATCACAGTTTCATGGTGGCTGGCTCTGCCTTCAGCAGGAGCAGTTCTGTTCGCACTTTCATGTTTTACCAGAGCTCTTTGTAATTATATTTTTATAAAGTATGCTATATTTTAAAACTACACACATATTTTACATCCAACATGTAGATTTTTATTCAATAACAATAAAATGAAGTCAGCTCTTATTAAAGAAGGATGTGACAGTGTGAGGTTTGAAATGTTATTTTTCTTATTAAATGTAACAATAGACATCATTATGATGATGTCACTTTTAAATGTGACTTGAATTGTGTTTGATTTGTGCAACAACTGTTCCATGTGATCTCTGCAAACCCACCTGGAGCACGGCCTCCAGGGAGACTAAATAATCAAAGAACAAAACTATAATGATCCAAAGAGAAATGACTTGTGATCTGAAACATAAAGATCCATGAAATCATGATGAAAACACACTGATCGTGACATCATCACAGAGAAATCATCTTCAGTGCTCTTTATGAAATGGAAGAAGTTACAGGAAGCAGCTTTATGTCGTCCACATGACGTTTATCATTTGAAATGATGGAGTCATTTTTACATTCACATATTAATAACAGCTTTAAGGTGAGAGTTACTGATCTAAACAATTGTAAAATAGTGTAAATTCATTAAAGTATGAAGGAGATGAAGGTGTAACATTCCTTGAACTCATCAGAACATCTGGTCATAGTGGATGTAGTTTGAGCGTTTGAGTCAAACTGTACAGATGACCTCATGAACAATCTCAGGTTATTGTGGGAGATCATTTGTGATCTGTTACCTCTTGAAATATGTTTTGAGGATGACTCTCAGCTACTGCCACATCAGCTGCAGTTCAGTATCTGACACACTCAGTACTTGTGATTTTTGGTTCAATTAGGTTCAATTAGCTGTGGTGGCCATCTTGAATAGGTCGACTCCTAAAGAATCAGAATCAGAATAAACTTTATTGGAATTACACCGAGGTACAACGCGAATATGTACGTACAGTCGTCCGAACGATGGGCGGAGTGCACGAAGCTGCAACTATAGAAAGCGCGGCCTTCTTATCCTTATCGGAATAATAATCCTAGGTAGGAAAAGGGGGAGAAACATGAGGGTAGATAGTGGTATTACAACAAAAGATCTTTCACATCTGGTCTATCAGGACACGACTTGAGACATCAAAAAACTCTACCAGCAGCACAATTAAAACATGATTATATTTGCATTTGACATCAAGGTGTTGAGATTTGTCCATGAGCGTTTTTTTTTCAGATCAGCCACAGTTTCTGAAGATGATGTTTCAGCCAGCAGTTCTGA
>NW_023619302.1:6131-7333 GCF_014905685.2 Nematolebias whitei
TGGGGGGGGGTGGGGTGTGTGTGTGATAGATGAAGCTTTTGTCCTTGGGTACTCATGGGGGGGTTGCGATAGATGAAGCTTTTGTCCTTGGGTACTCATGTCCCAGGAGAAATTTGATAGTCGTCCCGTCTCCGAGGCCGTCGGGAGTCAGATTTAGATAAGCTTGATGATTGTTTTTCTTCAGGCAGAGATTACTTTTTCCCAGCCTTGAGTCCATCTGGGCGTTCTGGTTCCGAAAAAGCCTAATTGTGGGATTCCATTCCACTGATCCATGCTATGAGTCTCCTTCAAGGTCGAACCCACCTCGCTGACGAGTCCCAGAAGCCGCAGGTGGTCTGCGATTCTCATAAATCGCTTCCACCTTACGGTTAAACTCGTAAACCAGATGATTTAAAGTTCCTACTGCACGGACCAGACCTTCACACTGACTCGGAAGCTTTTCCATGGCCGAAACTGCTGCCTATGTCTTCTTCAAAAGTCGATAAAACAGAGCCCCACCAATGCCAAAAAGCAGAGTCCCTGCTGTCATAATTCCAAATATGTAAACGTCTTCAACATCTTCCTGAGACAAAACTGTGATGCACATCAACTGCCACACTCCCCACAAATCCATGACGTACCCCACAGCGTGAGTCTCAGCTGGACACGCTTGGTTCTCCAGGACCTTGTCGCTTTGATGAAAAAATCTCATCAATAAAGTTGAACGCCCACGATACCAAATCCATAATCTTCTTAATTTATGTTCGGGAGATGTGAACCAGGCGCTACAGACAGAGAGCAGAGCAGGAAGAAGGAAAAACGGGGGAGGGATGACAGAAGCAGCCACCTCGATGAGAGCCTGGGAGAAGGGAAAAAAAAAGATAGATTTACTTACAAATATTACTTTTAGAGACTTTGACTCAAATCAATCACTAGTTTCATAACATCATTTGAGAATGTAAAGGATAAATAAAGAATCATTTTAACTCAGATCAATGAGATTTCTAACTTATTTAGCAGATCTGGTGAGACACGTGAGAAATCATCAAGGTCAAACCAGTCTCTCATCACCACTAGTGATGGTCAACAAATTGAACTTGTATCTTCATTCAAATATCTGGGATTTTTAATTGATGACAAATTGTCTTTTAAAGCTCATATTCAGTTTACTGTAAATAAACTGAAGCTTTTACTTGGATTTTATTTTCAGAATAAATCCTGCT
>NW_023619302.1:7433-10664 GCF_014905685.2 Nematolebias whitei
AATAAAATCCAAGTAAAAGCTTCAGTTTATTTACAGTAAACTGAAGCTTTTACTTGGATTTTATTTTCAGAATAAATCCTGCTTTTCTTTTAGGGTAAAACAGAAAATGGTGGAGTCAACTTTTCTTCTGATTATTGACTATGGTGATGTATTATACATGAACACCTCTGCTCAATGTCGTCACATGCTGGATAGCGTGTATCATGGCGCTTTTTGGTTTATTACAAATTATGGAGCCCTAACTCATCACTGTCTCTTGTATGAAAAGGTAAAATGGCCGTCTCTGCATGTACGTCGGCTTGACCATTTGTATGTTTTGATTTACAAGACTCTTCTTAAGTTGGCAGCACCTTATCTTTCATCTTTGTTAACTTTAAACAACACGACCTACAGCCTCCGGTCTCAAGACTTTTTAAATTTTAGTTTATTTTAATCCTCGTGTCAGAACAGAAAGGGCCAAGAAAGCCTTTAGCTTTTCTGCTCCAACCTCATGAAATAGTTTACAATCAAAGCTTAAACTTGGAACATTAGTATCTCTGAATGTATTTAATACCATGATGGATCCTTTTTACTGAAGTTGCAGAAGTTTAATTGTTTTAATTGAGTCGTTTGTTATTTAAGTCTATGTTTATTCTGACTATGTGTTGTAACTGTGTTTTTTACTGACTGTTTTTTTTTCCTCTCTCTGTCAGTCTTGACCAGGTCTCTCTTGTAAAAGAGCTCTTTTGATCTCAATGGGACAAACCTGGTTAAATAAAGGTTATGATGATGATGAAATGGTTCCACGAGCAGCTCTGAGGCTTGAATGAAGAACTCCTGGAACATGCTGGGTCCTGTTTGTGAATGAGAACTGGTTCTCAAACATTTCACCTGGTAAAATCAGATCAAATCAAATGTCAGAGAGAACAACAAAGTCCATGCTCAATAATCCAGGTTTACAATCCAACATTTTTCAGTCAGGTCATTTGGACAGTTTCTTTTTTTTTTTTTTTTGTGCTGAAACGTTTCGCCTTCGATCCAGAAGGCTTCGTCAGTCAAAGAAACACAACAAAACTGATTCTTGCCCCAACAGCTTACTCCAAAGTGGAACAAGCCAGTTCTGCTTGTGATAAGATGGTCTCTTTGGTACGCCCCCTCCTCCATTGCCGGCTCTCTTCTTTGTTGACAGTCTTGTCAAACTGGTTGAAAACAACAAAGTCCATGCTCAATAATCCAGGGATACAATCCAACATTTTTCAGTCAGGTCATCTGGACAGTTTCAAGAAACTCCTCCCTCACTGAATAGAAACACAGCCCCTCACGTGCTGCTTTACACAAACTTACTAACGTCGTGAAGGCAGCACAGCTGAAGAGGATTATTATTTAATATATGTAAATAGTTTATTTTTTAGACATTTATTTTGTACAGTTACAGCTGTTTGTTAATAAATGTGCCTGTGTGACAACTGGGACAAAGCTTTGACTCTGAAATATATTTTTGTTATTAATTTATGGAAAGAAAAAATATTGAGACATATATCATATATCACTATTTATCTTAAAATATCAAGATTATTTTAAGAAAATATTCTGGTCCATATTCACAAGCGGACATTAAAAAATTATGTTATAGTTTGACAGCAAATATGACATCATTCACAGCTTTTATTTTGAAAACACTTGCAAACATTACTACTGTAATTCATAGTGTTTGCTTGCACAACAGAACCATCATTTTGGAAGTGGAGGCTGCGTGATGGTAGTTTTTTACTGCCTGACGTTCTCAGAGTTGGGGCAGGAGCTACATGTCAGACCACCACCAACCACACGTTGTTTTCTGTTACAGATGAAGTTCATGTTAATAAATGGTGTGAAGCTGAGAAGAGTTCCTGGGTGAGTGATCCATCAGTTCGCTGGTATCGAACCAAACGTCAGGGTTACATAGGTATGTATTTATGTGCATATTTAGGTATGTATTTATTTACTGCAGTTTAGACCCTGTTTACACGGACACGATGGGGGGAAACGTAGTTTTTTCATATGTTACTTGGAGGAAAAGATCTGCGTTGACACGGACAAATTTTGTGTTTACATGCAACCTGAGGAATCTCCCCTCGCCCTCCTGAATCCACTGTAGTTAACCTGTAGTTACCTGTAGTTACCATGCCGGGTCATTAGTTGTCGCTGTGAATTTTGTACATTCACCTATTGTGCATGCTGCTGCCTCGGCCCGCTCCTTTCCTCTGGGCTAAAAGCTCAGCTAACAACATCTGAAGTTAAAGCTGGATTTTGGATAAGAGTCGACAGATTTTTATGCCAAGCGGGACCGCTTCATCTAACAGCTCCACACCGGTCGCTGAGCGGACCAGAACCGAGTCGACGATGAAGATGTCGAACTTTACTCCGTGATAATCAGTAGTCAATTTACTGCAGGTAAATCAACATTCTTAATAATGTTAGCTTGTGTTTACTTCGGTTACAAAACAACCAACTGAATTTTTATTTTTATTTTTCCTGCGAGGAGAAGCTGTCCTCCCACCAGGCGGGCTGGTTCTGAACGAGCCTCGGCCCAGGTGCAGTGCAGGAGGACGTTGAAGAGAGAAATGTCATGTTGGATGAACTATTCATTTAAAATTCCCCTCATTTCTTCTTTCCAATCCATTGTTTTAAGCTGCATTAAGCAAAGGAGTGACGGCCTATTCAAGCCAGAAAAACAACATGTCGCCAGAATCCAGGATGAAAACAGAGAGCAGAGTCCAGTTCATGTAGTTTACAGTTCAGTTAATGTGTTAATGTCCTGATGACTCCTAACTTGTGCTCCAAAGGGTGATGGGAGTCAAACTGCAAATACTGGTCTGTGTGGGTGAGTTTGCGGTACACCTCAGTTTGCAAATGTCCTCTATCCGAGACTGAGACCTCACAGTCCAAGAAAGCCAACCTGCCATTTTTTACATCTTCTCGTGTGAACTTGATGTATTTATCCACAGAGTTGATGTGGTCAGTAAAATGTTGGACTTCCTGAGATTTGATTTTAACCCAGGTGTCGTCAACATACCTGAACCAATGACTTGGTGGTGTCCCTGAAAAGGACGTCAAGGCTCTCTTTTCTACCTCCTCCATGTACAGGTTGGCAACAATAGGAGAAACTGGAGACCCCATAGCACACCCATGTTTCTGCCTATAATATTGCTCCCCATATGTGAAGTAGGTTGACTGCAGGCACAGTTTCAAGAGTTGACACAGTTGTTCTGT
>NW_023619303.1:0-10661 GCF_014905685.2 Nematolebias whitei
CTGTAACCCATGTGTTGTCAAATAAATCTTTTATACGAAGGGCAACGCCTCAGCCGTCTTGAACACGACGTGGTATCTTAGCCACAACAGATGGTGACCCGACGTGATGCGAGGCGCGGCCTAGACTGAATTGGATCGAGGTGGCTTGCGGTGCACACACACAGAGAGGAACTGGGCCCATTAATTTCAGGTAAGCTGGTTAACTGTTTGGACCTTAAGGTCCGGAGTTTCTGGCTATTCGGCCGTAAACCAAATTGAAACTAAATTCAAATTCCTCTGTTGGTGTGCATGCGGCCATCTCCGGAAAATAAAGATGGTTTTATTTAAGCTAACTTCCGGTGATTCGTGTGAATTCTGACGAAGTGGGTTACTGGTATTAGGACTTGGGGGGTGCGTTCGAGGCCGCGTGCCTGTGAGAGAGTGTGTATTCTGTTATGTGCACGGCTTTTATATAGAACACGATTTAGAATCGTGACGGAGGATGACTAAGAGTCTGCCGTTAAGTTGAATGTATAGAGATATAAGTCCCTTTGAATTCAGTGGGTCGTGGCTGACCGAAAAGTTTACCTGACGAGGTGACTTCCACCCTAGTCTAGCATTGGGGGGGTGCTGTGGTGCGGGATTTCCACAGATACTGTTGACTGGTACTAAAGTAATCTCAATCGTTAATCTTTCAAAGGGACAGGCCGGGGGCCGTTAATTCTAAATTCCGGACGGTCTGGGACCGCGCGGTAGGGTTTTAAACACTGTTTGTGCCGTGCTGTTCAAGTTTTCTGTGTGTCGGAGAAAGTCTGCTTGGAGCCGTGTGTGTGTGTGGTAAAGCACTCGTGTGGGGGAAGGGAGCGTTTCTTTGTTCCACACACGAGGTGAAGGCTTACGCGTGTTTTGTTTTGTCTTCGTTTCTGCGTCAGAGGTGTCTTGTGTGATCGGTGCTTCCGTATCCTGACCGGAAGGGGGTGCTGTTGTATAAGGCAAGGACAGGTCTGGACCCTGGGTTGTTCCGTACCAGACTTGTGTTTGTTTTATTACGGCTGCGGCCAGGAGTGAATGAAAATAACATATTTGAATGCCTGAGTGTGTGAATGTGGTTCAGGTGTGGGACTCATAAATGTGGTACAGGTGAAGCCTGTGGAAGATCTACAGGATCATATCAGAGACAAAATGCACGATTTATGGGAAGTATCAAAACGAAAAATAGGCGATTACCTTAACACCAGGGGGCCACTGGCTAAAACAAGCAGAAATAAGCTTTATGTACCAAAATTAAGGGTGTTGAGCTTGGTTTTTCAGGAATTAGGCTTAAAAGTTGAATTGATGTAAAAAGATAGCTGAATATCTTTCAAACATTGGCTGATAGCCGTCTGAGGCCAGACATAATCAGAGATAAGGGCAGACACAAGGTTGAATCCCAAGGAAAGAGGGGACATCTTGTGTACGAGATGTAATTAAACAGGAGATGGAGTCAGATTAGATGGTAGAGGGTTGAGATGTCAAGGCGACCGTGGTGTTGGTGGTAGTTAACAAATTAGTTTAACTTTCTTCTTGGAATTGACAATAAACTCAGGTTTTAAACTCAACTGAAAAACAATAGAATAAGAATAAGTAATAGACAAAATCCTTGACACTTGTAAAATAAGGTGGAGAGAAGGATTTTATTCTGGTCAAAGAAAACCTTACCGGACTCAAATTGAAAAGGTCAAATACATTAGGAAACTAAACTCAAATTGAAAAAATTAGATTAAATTAAACAGCCTTAACTAAACTCAAATTGTAAATACTTGGGTTAAATTAATCAATCTTAATTGTACTCAAATTGAAAAACTTCAGTTTAAGTAATCAGTCCACATGAGTTTATCGCATATTGGAAATGTTTAGCATTTAGGAGCTGTTTCCTTCTAAGAGCTGCAGGAACTAGGTTATTTATGGGACGACAACAATTCTAGTGGGTAAACGCCATGACTTTAACTTTATGATTTGAGACTTCACACAGGTCCTGGGAGTGCAAAAGGACAACAGAGAGGTGTACATGGTGAGTTTAAGAAGTTGTACTTTGTGAACAAAGGGCATGTACATGTTTTTGTGCAGTGATAATGGACTCTGTGATGTCTTGAGGAGTATACATGGTCTTAATTGATTTGTATTAAAAGTATCTTTTTTGTGATACAGTGAAAAAGCATAGTTATGAGAGGAAATGATTTGCAGATTTGTTATATAACAGTAAGTGATTACATATTGTCATGCTGCCTAAAATTACAAGGTCTGGACGATAATGTGGCCCTGAGAGTGGACTTCACTGTCAGGTGATGTGTCAACACACATACTCTACAAGATGGAGGACATTGTTTGGAGGGGAATATTTTATGCAGTAGGCGTAAAGAATTGGCTTGTGCAGTGTTTAATGAAAGCTTTCACTCTTGTGTAATTGAGCGGTCAAAACATCTATTGTACAATCCAGGACACCAGAATGACTCCGTTGGGGTAAACGCTGTGGTTCCAGAGTAAAACTTGCTAACTAACGATTAATGTGGATAACAGATGAAGGTTGAATCTGATTTTAATAATTTGATTATTTTTTCTTCTCTGCAGCTGGAGATGACAGAACTTTGGAGTGGGAAGATGAGTCTAATTAGGCCCACAAAACATAGAAGGTAGCATTTAACTGCATACAGCATCCATCTGAGTTTTGATCAGGACTCTCGAGTGCCGGGGGCCGGATCGGATACAAATGTGTTCACGTGGGCGCTGACATTGGGTCTGTGAAACTGACCAATGGGACGGTTCAAATAAGTTGTCAGTCGAACACAACTGACACAACAACAAAGAACTTTTCAGCCAAGTAACGTGACTTTTCAAAGATCTAACAGTCCAAGAGCGAACTGAACTAACTGTCCAGAGGGGGTCCTGGAGTTTGTCCACAGCGGGAACATCCAGTCAAGTCTTGCTGTATGCTGAGAAATGAACTGCTGTACAAAGCTGAACTGGTCTCCAGACAGACGGAGACGAATCTGGGGACTGAAAGGCTGAAAGAAGAACTGGTGGTCACTCTGTCCAAGGTCACTAACATCAACTGCAGCCTGACGGATGTGTCAACCCCACATTTGGTCTGTGATGGTCATCTAAGCACTTTGGGGGTAGTGATCAAAAACTGCAGCTGGCTTTGATAATAATCACTCACATAGACTCATTTTAAAACAGGTGACACAACATGACACAGAAGTACTGAGGTGGGAGTGCTAGATGATTCGCCCTGCTCCAACTGCTCTGAGATGAAAATTGTTTTATTACCTCTAATGTTCCACACCCCTGAGCAAAATATTACTTTTACCTTTCCTTTTATACAGGTCAGGAAGTCTCATTCAAGAGAAACCGGTGACTGAGACCTGACTTGGATGAAGTTCACTAATGTTTTCTAAAATAATACTAAAGGATTGTTTTTGCCTTGAAGGGGCTAATTTTGGTGGGTCTGGTTTGATACAAAGGATGAAATTTATTTAATGGTTAACTTTTTGCTAATTTATAGGAGAGCTTGGGTTGTAGTTGGGTAATTGTTTGCAAAACCTGGGTTGAATAACAGTAGTGGGAAGTTTAAAACTACACCATATTTTTAGTTCTGTAACTAATACTCAATCTGGGTGTTAGTGGATTGCAGACGGTAATACTTCAGATTTGAAACAATGCCGTTTCAAAAAGGGGGGAGGTGTGTAGGCAGCTCTGAGCAGGAAACAGTTCATACAATGTCAATACAAGGTCATTACAAACTATACAAAAATAACTTCTTCTGAGGTGATTAAAAGATCATATCATGTAGGGTAATCACATTGACATTGGGAAATGAATAAATCAGAAACCTACATAACGACATTGCACTTGTATATATGTATATCAGTTTAACAAAAGTATCTTTTTCTCTTTGTTGTAATGTGTACAGATTCCAGAAAGGGGGACGTCCCTAGCCTGAGGTAGATTTGAGCAAAGGTTAAAGGGAAATGGGTGATTCGGTATTTTTAAACACCACTGACTTGACTGACTGGACTGGACTCAAATAGTTTAATTGGGCTAATAAAAGGGTTCATGAACAAAGTATTTTAACCACAATTCTTCCTCTTTTATTTTTTCCTCTCCCTCTTTTTCTTCCTTGCTTTTTCCTCCCTCTCTAGCACAGACAGGTACCTGGAGGGAAGATTTAATTATTTTTTTTCTCCACAGTGTTATATGTCGGTTGTTTTAGACTTATGGGTATATTGTACTTTGATGTGTGCGCAAGCGTTTAATGAAGTTACTTCCACAGGCTCCAGGAGGAGGGGGGCCGGCGTGGGGGATTGTTATTATTGTTATTGTTGTTGTATTGTGTATGTTTTATTTTAATTGTAGGTAGACCGGTTGACGGCAAAGGCTTGGAAGGGTGACAGATGGGACGAGAGCACACAGGTATACCTGGAGAAGTCCAGTATGTAACACAATTCAGTTTCAAGTGTACAGAGGCAGGTAAGAATAGCATTTTATTTTAGTTTTACTAATTCTGTTTTAGGATAACATTACAGTGTAATAATACACCTATCAGTAGCAATAATAACCATCAGGGTGTCCAATAATTAAGAAACAGGTTTTATTCACTAAAGAAGTAACCACAGTCAGTTTTTCCAGGCCCACAATTGGGTCATGGATCCCACAGATAAAATAATCAAAAGGCCAGACAGGGTGTTTAACAATTCGCAAGCTTTGGTGTCCAGCTTTTCTCATCAGGAGGGAGGAACTCTGACCGAGGAGACAAACTCACATCAGACTGGGTCCTGCTGAAAAGAGGGACAGGACAAGAACCCACCAGGTGATGGGGGAACATCACACGCCATCGGTCTCCAGAAGGACAGTGACATCTGTTAAGACCCCACCAGTGCACCCCTGCAGAGGAGAGGAATCGATCGCTGGACCACATGGAGGATGATCTGAAGACAGCTCCCCACTACACCTGGAGGAGGTGACAGGACCTTCGTGGGAGCTCATTCTTTGCCCCTTTGTTCTGGTTGGAAAAAGGCAGTAGCAAACATCGGAGAAGGAGTCTCCGCTCTGCCTAAGTCGGTCAATTCAGATGGATCGGATAAGGACGAAGATCACCAGCCCTGACCGTGAAGAACAGAAGACGCATCAAACTGATTTAGTTTTTGTCCCAATGCACACACACGTCATTTAGAATGTTTAATCAGGCTGATAAAGGTGCTGAGGACTTTACATGAAGATAACTCCGCGGGCCGAATCCCGCCGAGCACCAAAGGACCCTTGTGGACGAACAAGGGCTCCCACCGCAAGCTCAAGAACCGAAGACCTGCTAGATAGAAATGTTTAAATTGAGGGTGTTGGCTTTTCCTGTTTAATATGAGTGTTTTGTCTTACCTTTCAGTCATTCTGAAAAACAACAAGAGAAGGGTCGTGGATTCAATTGGAAACTTAACTATTCATTTAACTTGACTATAAACTTAACTTGACTATTAACTTAAATATTCATTAACTTAAATATTCAGTTAACTTAAATATTCAAATATTTTACTCCATTCAATTGGGCATTTAATCATTCTAAAATACCACGAGGTATTTTAAAGGTGGTTTAAAATAGAGTTTCACTTATTTATCTTTCTCTAGGAGGGGTGTTGCCACTTTTTTGTATTTTTATAAAGGTTTATGTGTGTGGTACTTTTCACAGGTGTTGGATCAGGGGTCTGGTCCAGGACCCCTGGGGAGTGCAGTAAGTTTGCATCACGTCCATATTGATAAATCCATAAAGAGGGTGAACTCCCATGAATATGGGAGTTCAAAAGAGGGAATGTTGGATTTAATATTTTATACATTTTTATAATTCCTATCAAGCACTCAAATGTCATGTCACATAAAGGGTGTGCGTGTCTTTCTTCCAAGGTTGAACTATGTTTATAGAAAATGTTTGCTAATTCTAACTAGTTGACCTTTAAATATAATCTCATAGTAGCTAAGGATAATTTTACAAGTTCACATTTGATAAATTACAAGCAATCAAATCAGGCCAGAGAGCAGACTGATTAACATAAATAAAGCTAGAACACAGCTCTTTAATTTAGACAATATTATATTTATATATGTATATTTATATTATATTTATATTTATATTTATTTATTTTATTCATTTTATAATAATAAAAAACCACAAAACAATTAACATACAGACAACAAAAGAAATAAAATTATAAAATGAAAGGTGGCAGATGAAGAAAAAATCTTATCATATCTGCCCCTTATTTTATGATAAACAATTTAAACAAACAACTTCCTTTGAATACAAAAAAGAGATAAACAACACATTAACTTCCTTAATCGCAATGAATTACTGTTTGAACTCATTTCAAATATATTGTTTCAACAATTTATCCTTGACCATTCTTTTGAATATAGGCATTGATTTAGCTTCTTTAACATCAGTTCCTAATTCATTCCATGACCCAACTCCTTGAATTATGGTAGACCTTCCTTTTAAAGTAGTTCTATACTTGGGCTTCACAAACATGTCTGTTCCCTTAAGATTATAACAACTCAATCGTTTAACAATATACACCTGGATATTCGAAGGCAAAACATTATTGTGCACTCTATACATCACTGACAATATATTATAATCCACCAAATCATAGAACTTCAGCAATTTGGTATTATAAAATAATATACTTGAAGGATGCCGATAATGTTTTCTAGTAATAATTCTTAAAACTCTTTTCTGCAAAACAAAAATAGGCTTTGTAATTGATTTACATGCCTTTCCCCAAATACTAATACAATAAATCAAATGTGGAACAATAATTGTATTATATAACAAATAAAGTGCCTTTTCATTCAATAGATCCCTAACTCTATAAAATATTGCAATAGATTTAGATAATTTCATTTTAACAGAACTTATATGTCGTTTCCAGGACAGTTTGTCATCAATTATGACACCCAAGAATTTCGCCTCATGGACTCTATGAATTTCGGAGCCATCAATTTTAAATGAGACATCAATAGATTTATTTTTATTACTAAAAATCATATAATTGGTTTTATCTAAATTTAATGTTAATTTATTAAGTTTAAACCAAAACTGAACTTTATCAAGTTCAGTCATCATTAATTCCACTGTTTGTTCAATACTCTTACCAAAACTAAAAAATGTGGTATCATCAGCAAATAAAATACATTTAAGGAGACCAGACACCTTAACCAAATCATTAACATACAAAATAAACAATTTTGGTCTCAACACCGATCCCTGAGGAACTCCGCATGTTATAGTGCTGTGATCAGATTTCACATCATCCATCTGAACAAACTGTGTCCTTTCCCTCAAATAACTAGATACCCACTGCAGCGCTACTCCTCTAATACCATACCTATGTAACTTGTCAAGGAGTATAGAGTGGTCAACAGTATCAAAGGCTTTCTTTAAATCCACAAAAACATTAACACAGTATTGTTTTTGATCAACAGCTGTTGATACTTTTTCAATTAATTCCATAAGAGCCATAGATGTTGAATTATTTGCTCTGAACCCATATTGACTGTCAGTTAGAATATTATGTTTTTCAACAAATTTGTCCAATCTACTAACAAATAGTTTTTCCAATATTTTTGAAAACTGTGGTAACAAGGATATCGGTCTGTAATTATTGAATAAACATTTATCACCACTTTTGAAAAGAGGAACCACCTTCGCCACTTTCATTTGATCTGGAAATACTCTTGTTGTAAAGGACAAATTACATATGTATGTAAATGGCTCAATTACATGACCTATTATGTCCTTTACAAACGTCATATCCATATCCATATAATCTTTGGATTTTTTATCTGCAAATTTATTAACTATGTTTATTATTTCTTCATTATTTGACCCATTAAGGAACATACTGTTTAAACAATCCTCAATTAAATAGTTAACATTTTTGTCAACTTTAGGTATTTCAGCTGCAAGGTTTGTTCCAATCTTCACAAAATACTGATTAAATTTATTAACAATTTCATTTTTATCATTGATTTCATCATTGTTTATTACAAAATTCTGTGAGGTACCAGTTTTTACTACATGTTTTTTTAAAACACTATTCACTACTCTCCATGTGGCCCTCATATTTCCACCACTTTTATTCAATAAATCACTATAATATTCTTTCTTATGTTTTCTTATAATCCCTACTAATTTATTTTTGTACCTCTTGTATCTATCTTCTGCCTCTTGTGTTTTACATTTCAAAAAACATGAGTACAAATAATTCTTCTTTTTACATGCGTTTCTCAATCCTTTAGTCATCCATTGTTGGTCTACAATATTCTTTTTGGTATAGTTTTTTTGTACACAATTCTTTTCATATAAAGTTTCCAAAATATCCATAAACATATCGTATGATTTGTTTACATCTTTAACATACACACTTTCCCAATTTTGTTTAACAAGATCATCTTTTAATTTGTCTAAAGCTTTTTTTGATGTATTTATTTTTCTTTTCATACTAGCAGTTATTTTCATAATATTATGATACTTATTATATATTGTAAAAACCGGTAAGTGATCACTGAGATCTGTCGTCAAAATACCACTAGTCACATCCCCATTTATTGTATTTGTAAATATATTATCAATTATTGTTGCACTGTGAGTTGTGATTCTTGTTGGTCTTGATATCAATGGGTAAAGATTTAAAGTATGCATGGAGTCTATAAATGTACTGATATTATTAGAATCTCTATTATTCCCCAAATCGATATTAAAATCACCACATAAAAATATTGTTTTATTGCAATTCTTTTCTAGTAGTTCTATGATTCTATCTGTAAACAATTCTATATTTGAATCAGGTGGTCGATATACACAACTAATTATAATGTTTTTATCATTTTTATTATATATTTCTATTGTTACCATTTCAATTATGTTATCATCAATAATTGACATTTCATCAATTAATTTACATTTTACCGAATTATTTACAAATAGAGCCACACCACCACCTTTCCTGTTAATTCTATTCATATTATATAATTCATACCCATCAATATGGGCATTATTTATATTTTCATCATTTAACCATGTTTCTGAAAATGCTAATATTGTAAAAGTCCTATTTAATTGTCTTAAGTAGTCAGTTATCATAGAAATATTTGCATTCAAACTCCTACTATTGAAATGGATTATTGATAGACCAGACTTTGTTAAACTTAAATCATTAAACTGTTTTTCATTGTAGTATTCACAATCCTTGGTAATTGGAAAAAAACCTGCATCAATCTCATCATCAACACTGTATATTTTCGGTTCTGAATCTTCATTCTCTATCATTGATAGAGATATTCTTTCACTAGACTAATATTTATTACCATCTCATCTCTAGTTTATCCATATTTTTCCAATTCCTTCAGTTCTTTGATTATTTTAGCCTGTTGTCCTTCTTTTACTTTTATCCAAACATTTCCATTCCGTGTCCATGTTGCTGTAATTTTTTTTTTTTTTAACAACCTTGCTTCCCGTGCAATACTGCTATTCTTTTTTGTTAGATGTTCGTTTATGTAGACTTTTGTTCCTTTTAGATTTCTTGCTTGCATTATCACACCATTTCTTGATTTTCTACTAACGATTCTAACAACTATTGCTGGTTTATTTTTGTCTGTTTTGTTAGGCAGAGTGTAACAAATTGAAACATCTTCATGATCAATATTAATGTCTTTTTCCTGCAAAAATGAGACTACTTGCTCTTCCAATGTCTGTAGATCTTCATTTGATGCATCCTCCGTTGTTACAGTGCCACTAACAACTTTGGCAAATGACCTAGGTTTTATTTCCAAGCCAGATATCACCAAGTTCTCCAGTCTTGCATTTCTTTCCAAGTCATCAACTTTGTTTTCAAATTCAATAATTTTTTTGTCTTTTTCACATATTTGAATTTTTAGCTGTTTTACTTCTTCAAGTAACCCAATTAATTGTTCTTGTTTTGAAGAAAGTTTGGCTAGTTCCATTCCTATAAAGTTCAATGACTTTTTTATGTCCTCCATATTTTCTAAACTTAGTTCCTCCAAAGCTTCCTTCTTTCCTTTCTTCGATTTACTCGACATTGTTCATAGTACTCACAATCCCGTTGACAATAGCAGTCAGTTAACCAGGCAACGTCTGAGGCCTGATCCGTAGTCGCCCCCGCCGTCGATGGCAACTAGCGGCCACTCACAGCCCCCGCTGTCCGCTGAGTTCTCCACCGAAGACCGTCTCCCAACAGGCACACAGACCTGACGACAGCAGCCCAGAACAAATGCCCATGCAGAGCAGGCCCAACCGCAGCAGAACGTCCCCACAGCAGCCACACCACCGCCGCTCCCTCAGCTCGGTGGTGCTAGCTTCACGGCTAGCTTCACAGCTAGTTGGCCGAAGCAGATCGTCCTCACAGCGGCTACACCACCGCCGCTCCCTCCAAGGTCAACAGGATTGTTTGATCCCAGCACACCAGTTCACCCCTCGGACCTTCATCATCCTGTTGCTGCGCAGAGGAACAAAAGCACCGAAACGAGCCGCTCCATGTCGGTATAATGAAAAGAAAATGCCCAATATAGTTTGACTAAGTAAAATCAAATTAAAAGTATAACCATGATCCAAATAAAAACACGAACATAAGTTAGATAAT
>NW_023619304.1:0-10658 GCF_014905685.2 Nematolebias whitei
AAACAGCGTTTCAGAACACAGCTTTAATGCGCTTTCCAGCGTTAAAAGCAGATTTTATTCCCTATGAAAACGAGTCTTCATTTCCGGGTGACGTGATTGACACTTCCCTCATCCAATCAGAACGTTACACACGGTCTCTCTCAACCAATGACGCAGCGTAGGGGTGAGGGGAGGTGACGTCAGTCAACCGTCTCAGCAAATCAGAGCTGTCCACAGCAGCAAACAACCAACCACGAAGCGTTAGCAACAACCAGCATGTTAGATTCAGCCTGAAGCTATTTCATCACTTATCGTCTTTTAAACCATCAAAATGCACTTTCTCTGCTAAAAATGTAACGAATCAACTCTGAGCTGCCCAGAGAACGGCGCTCCGTGACAAAACGTCTTTCTAGCTATTTAAAACAACTCGTTCGAAGCTCCAGAACCGAGTCGGAACCAGAACCGAATCGGACCAGAACAGCGTCTGGAACACAGTTTAACACTAGAAGTCCCAGGAATTTCGACCTCCCCCCAGAAGTCCTGAAAAAGGGTCAAAAGACCCTTAGCACTAGAGTGACTAGATTTTCAAGATCCTGAGGACAACCCCCCTCCTTCTCCTCAACAATTTGCGGGCCATTAACTGCCATTTGTTTTAAATATGCACACAAGTAACTCAGACACACCCACCTCACCAGACTGCATTCCAATGTCCAATCCAGGGAGCGGGGGATTTAGAAGCCAGGTTCACTTGCGCAAAAAAGCGCAGCCTTAGTCAAAGTAGTGCTCCAAACCGGACAACTCTGATGGCTCCAATTAGCATCCTTTCATTTGTAAATGTGGCCATTGCCTTAGGAATCAGTAGGGGAGAGATAAGCTGAACTCACACAAACGTCCGTCTAATACTCCAAACAGATGCGAAATCAACTGGTTATATTTTGAACTTATATCTCTTGGTGGCACGTTGGTGCACATATTGAACAAATTGAAGTCGATTTACCGTTTATTTTTCAATTGGTTTGGCTCATTTCTTGAAACCGAGATGACATTCTCAAAACACCATGTGAAACACAACTCAAGAGACTTTGCATTTTGAGGTTACTGACAATTTGTATGAAACACATATTTTGTTTTGAAGCATACATGAAGTGTTTTGGGAGAGATGCATTATCCAGGTCATTTTGCCAAATGAACAAAACAAAACAAAAGTTTGCAAAACATACAATCTGTTTCAAGATATATGCAAAAGTTTTTCTAAAAGATTTTAGTAATGTTTTTCTTTCAGAAAAAAGAGAAGTGAGTTCAAAATGACAGTTTAGAAAAAAATAACCAAATTAATTGTGAGAAGAAGGCACGCAAGGAGAAACTACTTCAGCAACAACCTTCCACACCCAGCCCTGGCAAAAGGGCAAAGTGTCGGATCAAACATCGATGCACGAACAATTGTGCAACTGTGAGATGCATCAACTGCTACAAATACACATGTGGCAAATGTACCAGGGACATACCCTGGCAGTGCCAGGTATGTTTCGACAGTGCAGATGGACTGCTGAGTGAGTGCTGAAATGCCAGTCACACAAGGAGGACATGCCACTCACACACACGCAGCCCCCCCACTAGAGCATAGTGTAAATATGTGTAGAATTGTTTTATCCCTTGTATTTTTATGACAAAAATAAAAAGCATGGAAACAAATAACGGTTGTTGTTTTTTATATTTCTCATGCTGAAGTTTTAGTCCTCTTGACTTACACACAATTGCTTATGGTCTGTGCTTTTTTGCTCAAAACTAAGCTAAATACTATATATATCAAAACAAAATATGTGTTTCATACAAATTGTCAGTAACCTCAAAATGCAAAGTCTCTTGAGTTGTGTTTCACATGGTGTTTTGAGAATGTCATCTCGGTTTCAAGAAATGAGCCAAACCAATTGAAAAATAAACGGTAAATCGACTTCAATTTGTTCAAAATGTGCAACAACGTGCCACCAATGTATATATAAAAAATCTTCATATTATAAAATACAATAAACTGAATATAACTAACTAGAAACTAAATGGCTAAACTCAATGGAAAACAGTTAGTTGGGAGTTAAGCGTGCCCCCTCCTGTGGTGCACCAGTAATGGCCTTATTTACAAAACAAAAGCGCCTGTTAACAGCTCATTATAGGATGTTAGCTAAAATCCTTCAGGTCACTCGACCCGTCTCTGGGTTCCAAAGGTAGAAATGTTAAATGACCCTTCTCTGGGACTTCTAGTGTTAAACAGAATAAAGCGTTTCCACAGCTCAAAGCCAGCTTATGTTACACATACAGACGTACAATTCAGCTTTATAAAGACTCAATGACACAATTTCAGCTTTTAAAACATCGCCAGCGTAACACAAGCGCGCAGCTCCAATTGCGCTGCGTAAAGACGCACGGTTTCAGCACAGCAGATAAACAGTTATTTTACAACACATGCCAACATGAAAATCAATTAGCACACGAGTTACAGTCCATTTATGAGCACGTGACGGGCCACCAGTTGTAGATGAACAGATGCTGGGATATATTCATCATTTAACGCGGGTTCCTCATTTTTCTGGACTGAATAAAACGTGCATTGAATTTAAGGAAATGCAAACGTGAGACGTCATTTAGATTTGACCCATCAAAATGAATGCGGTCATTTATTTACAGAATCAAATTTAACATCAAACATGTACATTAATTTGGCAAATTTTGAAAATAACAACAAGCAATCAATCAGGAAAAATCATACGGCCATGATTTTTCCGTTGCTGCACCACAGACATTTATAAAACTGTACAACTATGATCTTTTACCCACACGGATGTGAATAAGCACTTTACACAGACATTTCTAAATATCTGGGAGAATTTCTACTTCATAGGAAAGTTTAAAGATGGAAAGAAGTTTAGAGGGAGTAAAGGATGGGGTTTGAGGGAAATTGAATGTTCACCAGAACCGACACTCTCCATCAGAAGCCCAGCTCGCCTCGGTACGCTTGGTAGGAAACTTGACCCATTACCTTTCTGATGATAATCAGCAGATATGGTGTTCCGTTAACGCTACCGGTCCAGCGTCTCCTTAGAATGGTTGTAGCCCGTCAGAAGTAGTGGCGAGGCTCTGTTCGACACACATTCACCTCAGTGGAAAATGTTATAATCCCATGGAACTCGGAAGAGCTTTGTTGTCATGTCAGGAACTCCAACAGCACTCCATCAGAACTCCAGAACTCTAGAAGTCTGACAACTCTCCACCTCTGAGTACCTGTGAGTCTGTGTAGACCAGGAAGTACTGACATTTTAAAGACTCTTTCCCGGTTCACTTTTTGGGATTTTTCATTGGTCAGAAACGACCAGAAGGGGTGTGTTTTTGTGACGTAAGAGGTTAGAGACAGTGAGAATTGTTATGGGACAGCTCAGAAATGTTCTCACAGACCGAGAGGGTTCTGTTTTGGCGTGTCTAAGAAACAGGTGCAAAACATCTCTATTTACGTCTGAGAGGATTCTAAAACATGACAGTTTTAACATAACAACTTGTTTTTCGTTTGACTGTAACCTTGTAAACGCACACACTTGCTCATTCAAAAGCAGAAATCAGAAAAATGCATAATTACTCTGCAACAGCTTTTAACATGAGAATAAAAATCATTACTCAGTTAATAAAATTGATTAGTTCACTGCAACATCTAAAATGGTTTGAACTAAGACACTTTGATTATCAACATTTGTAAGATAGTAATGATAATAAAAAGAGAGTGTTCTTTTCACTTGAATCTTCAAGAAAGAAAGTCTCAGGATGGGTGAACCTGTATTTATGTATTCAAATACATGAAATGACAGTTCCTGTCCCACAAGGTTCTTAAGGTCAAGAGTTTTGACCTTAGACTGGGTTTCGACGTAGGCCTAGTCCACTACACTAGTGACGTAACACCGTGTACATCCACTCACTCTGGTGTCAGTGTGAAAAGCCCACCCCCAATGTTCACGTGTCTGTGAAGTCACGTGACCCCGGAAATGAAGCTCGTTTTGACGGGGTCTTCCTTTGTGTTTAAAAAAGCTGAATAAAGCCTTGACATTCGTTCCTAAACTCATGAGTATATGCATAAAGAGCGTGCTTGTGAAGCGACGCAACGTTAAAGCTTTAAATCCGTCCATAAAAGCTGATTTGAACCGTGTTCGACAGTTTGCTACATCGTAGCTAACGGCTAACAACCGGATGTCAACAGGATGGTTACAGGAAGTTGTCAGTGACTCCTACCGGTAAAAGTAAGCTTACACCGCCACCTGCTGTTGAAAAAGAGTATAACAGTTTTTCAGAAAACTGTTACAAACTCAGACCTAGTGGGTCAGAGTCCAGGTCAACCACCACCACCTCAGAAGGATTTTGTAGTACCTCCTACACATAATCCCCTTCTGCCACCTCCACGTGAGTCTGGTGAATCACCTCCACGTTATTATTTTGTTCCAACAACACCAATTCCTCAGCCTCCGCTCTGTTGGATTTGATATCTTTTATGTCTTTTTATATCTTTGGACAAGCCTTGACATTTCTCTGATGATGTGAAATGATACATTTTCTACAAGGTGTGTGCGGGTATAATCATACACTAATTACTTCATGTTATATATAATCTCACAAGTGCTAAGGATAATCATACAAGTTCACATTTGATATAACTCTCAGGGAAACAGAGACAGGTAAGACACTTGTTTGTGCAGTAGGAAACGATCCTTCTTTGTTCTCTGAGTAAAGCAGCTGAGAGTGAGGGCCCACCAATGTGACACACTGCTCACACATTGATTAAACATAAATAACGCTAAATCACAACATTCATATACTTTATACTTAACACAGGTTGAGTATTTATGCTTGCACATTAATAATAGTTCAGACACACAGAAATCATGTTTTAAAGCTCTATACAGACGAAAGACAACTACAAGCTGAAGAGTAAGTGTCCTGCGTTCCAAAACAAAGCTCGTAAATCAACCCTTATCAGTAAAAGAATGAGCGAGGCCGTCTGGGGCTTTTGGAGTAACCCTGGAGATAAAATCTGCTCCTGAGTGGCTGAACATGGTGTCACTCGGACTATCAAGAGATTTTGACATCCAATCACAAGTCTGTCTGAACCCGAAAGGGAGGGACATGACAAACCTATAAATCTCGCTCAGACACAAAGTTTGGTTGAACAAACATCGGGCTGATTGACCAGGCAAGGTTCACTCTGATTTTGTTCCTCAGACTGCACTCTGATTACATGTAATATCTGCATACTTTAACTTTGTCTCAATTAAATCTTTTATACTAAGGTGAAGTGCTCCTGAAATTCTGTGCTCGGGTCATTTTGAACACCCCAAATCCTTCAGCTCTCAATAGCGGAATTGCATAAAATAGTAAAATATGTCCAATGCTTTGAGCCAGGGCCGTTGGGCTCGACCGACACTAAGGCCTATCTGCACGACCTTGACTTCCAATTAAGAAGCTATCCCAACGCTACAGTTGAGAATAAAATAGGTTTGATCAGGCTCACTTCAGCCAGGACGGTGTTTTCTTTCATAGAGCGTCAACCTGATGCCACAAGAAAGTATTACGGCCTGTTATGTGCTGCTCTTATGAAAGAGTATACCCCTTGCGCGGGACCTGGTGGAAATCCAGCCGCCGACAAGGTCATGCAAGGTAAGAATGAGCACCCAAAAGCATATTATTCCAGAATTTTGCAGGCTTATTTTGATTACAGGAACGAAACGGGCATGGAGGAGGAGGAAGCGTTTAAGCTCGTTTTCAGCAAAAATATCCATCCTGACATAAAGATGTCAGTACAGATGATGGCTAATTTCAAAGAAAAAACCATCAGTGAGATAAAAAAATTGTGCTGTGAATGTCTTTGAGGCCCGTTCACAAGCCAAAACACCCATTGAAGTGTTCCCAGGTGAGAGGATTCCTGCCTAGTCATTAGAATTGGAAGGGACGAGAGCTTCAGTTCCCCCTCTCAAAAAAGGCAAGAGGAAACAAGATTTCCCAGCAGTCAAACCACAACAGATGAGTGCCCCCTGGTCCAGACAGGATCCTAAATGGTTTCCCAAGAAACCAGAGGATGAACAAATGTGCCTGAAGGGGGGCACATGCCCTAAGGGTAAAAAGTATGGCACCAAAGGTGACCCATACAACCAGGGATCCCACTGGGAACCCCAGAGGAGGGGACCTGCTCCCCCTCCATGTCGGCCTGAACAGCCTGCGATGAAAAAGTAACAGCAGTGGGTCCAGAAAGAGAGCCCCAGACCTCTGAGCTTGGACGAGACAGAGAGTGTGCGTCGGTTCTTGGAAATGTTGAAAGGTGTTGCCACGGACAAACAACCTGACGCGTTGTGTGGCAATATCATTGCTATGAGTCAGAGCACACAAACAACACCGTTACTGCTGTCACAGACAGTCACCATGATGTTGTTGTTGTAAACTCTGACAGGCCCTCACCAGAAAAAAGGGGGGTACAATCACACGTCACCGACGGTGACCCGTCACAAACTGAAACCTCAGAAACAGCAACAGCTGTGCTAACGGTTCAGTCCAAACAGGGTGACGCAAACAACAACGCTGCCGCTGTCATGGACAGCCACCAGAACCTTGTTGTTACAAACAATGAGAGCCCCTCAACACACAGTGAGCGGGTGATCTCATACATCAATGACGGAGGCCCGTCAAAAACTGAACTCTCAGGAGCAGCAGCGACTGCACCAACGGTTCAGACAAACCGGGATTACACAGGCAAAGGTAAATGTAAGAAGAAACGTCGGCCAAAACCTACAAGGTTCCTGTGTAACCTGATCAGAAAGGGGGTCGCTAAAAAAGCTTACCTGTCGATCACACTTGAAGGGGTCCTCACACATGAAGCCCTACTGGATGGTGGAGCCGACATAACTATTATGTCAGCCAAACTGTTCGAGGAGCTCAGGACTGCGCTAATGGTGTTCACAGGGAAATACCTCTCATAGAATGTGCTATAAAACTGCAGGGCCTCGCAGAGACGAGGACAACCCTAACAGCTATAGCTATGGTTCACATGCAGGTTGGCGAGATGACACTATACCACCCGGTACATGTGTCTACGGTTGACTCATTCCCATTTTTGATCGGCCAGGATTTTATAAATCGCTTTGAGGCGATTATAGATTTTGGTGAACAGACAATGTGGGCCAGAGTGAGCAAACCTCTGCCAATACTCATGCCTCCTGAGACAGTCACAGACTGCCCAACAGCAGGCACCGAGGACCTCTCAGCAGAGAACACAGTCCCGGTAAGTAAGCCTTTAAAAGCATGTGAAACCGAAGAGACCCAACCGGTGGACCCAACTCTGACCAAACAAGAAAGCCTCCTCTGCGAGCTGAGACAGTCAGAGCCCACCGGATACTACCTACCGTTGGTAGTTAAAGGTGTAGAGATCCAAGGATCCCACACCGAAGATGCTGTACTGTCGTTGTGGACAGATAAATCAGCTATTAACCAAGCTTTCTACGAAACATTGGTTAAGAAACATTTGGGTCCAGTTCTGATCGAGAAAGCTTTCCGCTTTCCATTGCATCCCAACAGTTCACGAGTGATGACTGCGAAAGGAGTCATTAACCTGAAACTGAGCTGGAACCAATGGGAACTGGTCCACCCATTCCTTGTGGTCCCAGACTTACCACATGTAACCTACATAGGCTCTGACATCTTGGTAAGATTAGGCGTCCGAGTGGACACCAGCCACAATGTGCTGTGGTCACTAAAACCAGCCAAAAAGTATCCTCTTGTGCTAGACACAGCAAACCTTACGGCTGGACAGACCATTCCAGAGGTCTGCCAGGTTGCTAGCAACCAAAACACCTTAGTACCACCTCAGGTAACAAACCTAGTGGTACGAGTCCACATCGTGGCGGGACAAGCTATTAGCCTTAAACAGGCATACTTTCAACCATCGCCTACGTTTTTCAAACTAGGACTGTCCATTGAGGCTGCAAGCCAAGTGAGCCTCGACTCCAGAACCACATCTGTTGCTGTGTGCAACACAGGCACAGACGAGGTACTGATCCCGAGAAACACAAGGCTAGGATGGTTGATCTTCACAGATTTTCATGATTTTGAACTTGGTATTCCATTTCTGGGAGGACTCCCAGACAACCTGGTAACGAGTCTAGAGACTGGTCCAGTTTGGTTCACGAAAACAACACAGGCCATAGCTCTCTTCTCAACCAATGATGTTGATAAAGGACCTCAAACCTATAGTGTCTTACCTATAGACAGGTCTGACGACACAGAAAGAGACTCACTGGAGCTCCCCAAACATCAAGAACCCTTAGCAATTGCTTCACAGATTGAACAGGTGGTCGCCCAAGCCGACACCCTGACGACTGATGAAGAAAGGGATAAACTCCGCCAAGTTCTCATGAAATATGAGGTCATTCTCGACTGACTCAATGGATTGTGGGTTGACCTCACTCCACACAGTGAGTATCCCAACTCCGCCAAACTCACCGCCTACATTTGTCAGACAATACAAGATTCCCCTGGCAGCACATCAACCTGTCAAGGAAATCATTGATGACCTTTTAGATAAAGGCATAATCAGACATTGTAATAGCACCTACTCTGTGCCTTTATGGCCAGTTTTGAAACCAAATAGTAAGTGGAGACTTACCATAGACTACAGAAAGCTAAACAAACAAGTTCCTTTATCTAGGTGGCCAATGACCCAGATCCAACAGGAACTGCCCAAGGTCACCGATGGTAAGTACTTTTCCACCCTCGACGTCGCCTCTGGTTTTTGGACCATTCCTGTGCGCGCCGAGGACCAACACAAATTAGCTTTCACTTTTGGTAGCCGACAATACACCTTCACCAGGTGCCCCTTTGGCTACGCTAACTCACCAGCTGAGTTCAACATCTTTTTGAACAAAGCATGTCCAGATGCCCACAGACGTGGGACACTGATCTACGTGGACAATGTCCTTTTGAGGCAGCCAACACTGGACTTACACTTGGCTGAGATCGACCACGTTCTGTATCAACTGACTACTGCTGGTGCTAAAATCTCACTGTCGAAATGCCAGTGGTGCAGGACCAAGGTGGACTACGTTGGCCTACTAGTAGGTCCAGATGGAGTACAACTACAATTGACTTACACCCAAGGCCTAGACAATCTCAAAGTCCCCACCAATCTCAGAGAACTACAAAGTTTTCTGGGCGTGTGTAACTACTCACACCAATTCATAGAGAACTATGCAGACCTTGCGAAACCACTGATTGAACTCTTAAAGAAAGACGTCCCATTTGTCTGGACTGATAACCAACAGCAGGCAATGAACGCTCTCAGGGACAGACTCAAGTCAGCTCCATGTCTAGTCTATCCAGACTACAACAAAGAGTTTCACTTGGAAGTGGGCTTCTCAGCTCACTGCATGAGTGCAGGTCTGTACCAGATGCACGATAAAGACAAGTGTGTGGTGGCCTACGCCAGTAAGACAATGGCAGGCCCCGAATTAAAGTTCTCAGACTGTGAAAAAGCTCTACTGACCACTGTGTGGGCAGTTAAACACTTCTCCAGTTACATCGGTGGACAAAAAATCATTGTTGAAACACAACACCAGCCAGTAACTTTCCTGAATAGCCAATGCATCAGAGATGGTGTGGTGACAAACTCACGGGTAGCCACATGGCTCATGGTGCTTCAAAGTTATGACCTAGACATCCGCTACGGACAAAACAAGAATAGATAATAAGAAAGAAATCCCCAAAAGTATAAACTGGAGATTAAATACCTCACTGCTTATGGACGAAGAATTTATACAATACTTTAAAAATGAATGGACATCGTATTTAGAGTTTAATGACTTGCCAGGAACATCAGCATGTACACTCTGGGAGGCTGGGAAAACAGTTATGAGAGGGAAAATAATATCCTACTCAACAAACAAAAAGAAAAAAGAAAATAAACGTATTGAGGAATTAGAGAAATCTATCAAATTATTAGAAAGTTTACAAGGAGAGGAAACACAGAAAAAATTTTGCAAGATAAAATTACAACTAAATGAATGTATTGACAAAAAAAAACAAATTCCTGGTACAAAGACTTCGTTTAGAAAATTTTGAACACAGTAATAAATCAGGTAGCTTTTTAGCTAATCAACTCAAATTAAATAAAGAAAAAACGTCTATATATGGTATTAAAGACACAAATGGTAACATAACTTATGACGAGGAAAAAGTAAATAGTGTTTTTAGAGATTTTTATAAAACTCTATACACTCCACAAATAAATCCAACAGATGAAGATATTAATCAATTCTTGGAGAGAGTAATACTTCCAAAACTAGACAGTAGTCAATCATCAGAACTAGACTCACCATTAACATCAGATGAGCTCCGTGAAGCCATTAAAAACATGCCTAATAAGAAATCTCCAGGCCCAGATGGATATCTAGCAGAATTTTATAGAGTTCTGGAACATCCTGGAACCAATATTTCACAGAATGCTACATGAGTCAGAAGAAAATGGCAGGTTTCCAACACATATGAATTCAGCCAACATTAGTCTACTATTAAAATCAGGCAAAGACCCAGTACTACCTACCAGTTATCGCCCCATCTCTCTTATTAATGTGGATGTTAAAATAATTAGTAAAGTCCTCTCTAAAAGA
>NW_023619305.1:0-10656 GCF_014905685.2 Nematolebias whitei
ACCCGTCCGATGGGAGTGCAGGACCTTTGGTCATCGTGTACCTTGTCGTAGGTGCCACGGTCCTGCTGGAGAACGCCTTCTCGCTGACACCGGGACAGGTGCTGATTGAGGTGGAACAAGAAAGTTTCAGCATCTCTTGGGCGAGAAATAACAAAGCAAACAGAACACAAGCACATTTCACATGTCCAGCCCAAAAGCAATGTAAAATAGCCAATGTATCGAGTGACTGCAAGATCTACATGTGTAAACAATGTGCACGCAATGGATTTGATGTCCCTCTCGTATCAACAGGATGCTGGCTGATGATAGAGGCCGAGGTGCCTCTGTGTGTGACTAATGGGCGTGCCCAATGTACTTCATCAACACAAAATGGGACCAAGTTTAATTGGATAGCAAACAACACTGAAATAAGGTGGTTGGAGAACGCAACAATGATAAGTGGGAGGGGGCGCTTTGGGGTCCCCTTTTTGACTTTGTCAAATAAAACAAGATCAACAGAAACACATCTAGCCCCAATTGTCCACTCATGCACTCAAATGGCCCAATCTATATTGACTGTACATGTGCATTGGAAAATACGTTTTCCTCCTCTGCCACGCTGCTCTAGGATGAAACGAGCGTGGTATGACACACTCTTAGGAGGAACAGGAACAGTACTGGGTGTGTCCAATGCAATTGATCAAGAGGTGACAAGAACTATGCTTTCAAACACAGGACGGCATGCATCGCTGGCTGTCCATCAGATTGGAGTTTGGATGCCTTCATCTGTGCTGACGCAGGCTGAAACAGCGAAGATTCTTCTGAAAGAAATGAAATGGGAAACGAAAATGTGGTCTGAAACTGAAACAATTCTTGAAAATATTACTGAAGCATTAAATTGGACTGTGTGTACCTTGCAATCTTTCCAAGCACAGCTGCAGAAAGAGCGTTTCCAAAGGGTGGTGACAACATCCAATCACCACGAGTGGAGACGGCTGTGGAACATATCAGGTGTACACTGGTTGGTTTTGAAACCTGAATTGACAAAATGTAATGATAACATGTGTGAGGGACATTGGGTTCAATACCATGTTAACGAGACAACTACAGTATGCAAATATTACATTTTGCCTGTTATAACTGTACAAGGATATTGGTTTTTAAAGGTACAGGGTGAATGGTTTGAGCCACAGACAAATCTCACCTATGATCTTGATTTATGCGAGACGGCTGATAAAGGAGTGGTATGTATACTACAAACAGGTCATGTTAACCCATGTTTAACCAGAGACAAGGTATTGTGTGATTGGACCCATGAACCAGCGAGAGATATATTATGGCAGATTGGCCCACACACTCTGTGTGTAGCCACAATTAGGAGTCATCCTCAGTTACCTAAGGTGCCTTTTTCTGGGTGTTTGACAGGTGTATATCTGTGGCATTGGAACAACCGGACTTATCGTTTGACTAATTATAGTTCTAACACTCGCCTTACTACCGTACAATGGCAAGTTCTGAAAGTACCGTGGCGAGTCTCTATGGACCATTTAAAATGCGCATTGAATGAGTCCATGGAGTTAACTGAAATGATCAGGTCTCATAAGTCCAACGTATCCAGTCTTCAGGTATCGACTTACATTACCCAGAACAAGGTTCTGCATGCGGCTAAACTCATAGAACAAGCGTCTGCCCATCATTGGTGGGATATCTTTTCGGGTATGTCATCTACGGCGCGTCAATATACAGTACCTCCTTTGCTTGTATTACTTTTATGCATTTCATTTTTAACTTTGTGTAATGTGTTTACTTGCTGTTATATTAAGCGAGTAAAGAATAGGATTAACCAAAAACTTTATAATTCGGCTATTTAAGATGAAAGTACGAATTTATATTACTGATGGCCCTTACGGTCTCGAAAAAACAGAAATTATAGTAAATCCAGACATCCACCCAGACACGTTAGAGATTGAGCATTTTGCTCATGGGTGGTATCATTTTAGGCGAACAATGTATGAAACTAGAATGGATCTTTTAACTGCATTTGCAGGAGAACTCGACCATTCAGAGGTCGGAGATCGTTTAGAGTTCAACTTAAAGGGATGGCATTTTCAAAACTAAAAAAGTTGTATTGTGGAATTATGTTTTACATGCCATAAAGGCAAAAAGGGTGGAATGATATAAAAATATGTTTTATAAGGTGTTAAGTTGCCTTTATGTTTATGTTCAAACATATACATTTTGTGTGTGTTACTTTTCAGAATTATGTTTTAAATGTCATAAAGACAAAAGGGTGGAATGATATAAAAAATGTTTTATATGGTGTTAAGTTGCCTTTATGCCTATTCAAACATATACATTTTGTGTGTGTTACTTTTTAATGCTTTTATGTCAATTAAAACTTATACTCACTTTTGATGCTTCTTATCTGCTTTTTAGTCAGGCCTGTGCTGCAGATGTGTTTTGGAGTAATTAAAGTTCTCTGGGGATGCTCTAGCCAGAAGATTGGGCCCAATCTTAAGGTTACAGTGACCCAGGTTTTGAAGGACATGTTTATGAAACCATCGCTCTGTTGCACAGACTACTTTGATGAAGGAAAAACAGATTTAATTAAATCTGTTCTCCTGGCAATCATCAAAACTTGCTTTGATCTGCTCTCACGCGATCAGGGAAGCCTTTATAAGAAATGTATCAGACACAGAGAGTTAGAAGTCTTGTTCTGGACCAGCGCGCGGTGCCAGATCGCCTGATTGAGTTCTGTCATTGGATCGAAAGGCTTCCCGATCATTTTGTCACGGTGAGAGATACTCATATCAATTTGTGTGTTAAGAGTGTACATGACTCTTTTGCTTGGCTGTTTTTCTTGTGGCAGATTAATAAATGACAAATATTATTCTAGCAAGTTACAGTCTGTGTGTCATTTTTTCCATCGTCTGAATATCTGTGCTGATCGTTCACGAACCTTTGATAAAGAATTTCACAATACATTTTTGGCGACGAGGATGGGATTTTATTAAAATAAATAAAATAATCCTGAACGACTGCACCATGTTCAAACGAAGGGGAAAAAGTGTTGAAAAAAATGTTGATGTAAATGTGTCTGGACAACAGTCCGTTGAAGTTGTGCCGGGCTGGGAGAAGTATTCCACCCTGGCTTTGTGTTTAAGAGGCGGTGGGGGACGCCCCGAACCGTGGTGTGAGAATTTAAATGCCGACAAACCGGGTGATGTTTTGACCGCGTTGCAAGCAATAGAGGTTAAAAAGAAAACACCGGTGTCTGGCTTGCAACGCAGAATGTGGGTTTGTGCTACTGCGTGGAAAAGGTGTGTGGAAGAAGTTCAAGAGAAAGAGAAACAGTTTTTACAACAAAAACAGTTGTTATCTGATGTACAAACAGAGTGCATGCTTCAGAAACAACACGTGCAGTTGTTGTCAGTACAATTAGACCGCATGACTAAAGTGGCCGAGGGAGCAGTCGGTCAAATATGCAGGCTTAAAAGAGAGAAAATGAGAAAGAAAAAACGTGATATTTCACCAAAGCGTGTCAGAGCTTTTGTTGCAAAGCTAGATACCGGGTGGGATCCGTCGATTTGGAACGAGGATACTTGGGAGGATGATGAGAAAGATGATGATGATTACATTTGGACCGAGGAAGATAAAAAAGTGAAACCAATTAAAAGGCACAGACAGGATCAGATAGTCGTACCAGCTGTGAGGGAAGAGCGCAGAGATGCAGATGGAGTGATCATTGTAGGCGCAGATGGTGAACCAATTTATGATGAACGGCCACAGCCTCAGCCTGTTCCTGTGTTACACATGATGACAGAAGATTATTCACATGAGGAGGTGGTGTCCATCATTAAGAAATTAAGGCAACAACAGGGAGAGCCGGTTGACATGTGGCTGGCAAGAATGTTGGAAGAAGGAGCAGTACAGGTGGAGGTGGATGTGGGAGATGCCTCGAGGTTTGCTGGGATGTCAAATGACCCATCCATTAATGCAAACTATCGGGAAACGGCACGCACTCTGACGACAACAAAATCAATATTTGATTTATGGGAAGAAGCAGTGGCGCTTCAGTTTGTCACCCCTTCCAGCTGGCCTCCGATGTCAGCAACGCCCTGGATGACACTTAAAGAATGTGTCCAGAGAATGGTTAGACTTTGTGTAAGAGAAGCGGTTTTGTATTTGGAAACAAAAGATTATCAGGCAAAGCCCGTTCCAAAAGCTGTCCGGGATACTTTAATCAGAACTGCTCCTCCACATTTTCGCTCCGCAATGCTTGCTGTGATGATGGGGAGCCCTGACAGCTCGTGTTTGGAGATAAGGTCTCGCATTCTTGAGCTAGGAACTTTGGGGGAGTGGGACAAAAGAGAGCAGCGTGATCGAGAGCCTAGATCAGATTATCAACACACGGCTCGTGGGCCAAAACGGGGCCCTCAGAATTATAGAGGTTCAGGTCAGGGGCCGTCACGTACTGCTTATTGGAATGCACTGGTGGGAGCAGGCGTTCCTAAAGAACAGATTGATGGGCTGCCAACTGGTGCATTAAGGAGTGAATGCCAGAAACGAGGATTAAAAATGCACTGTGCTGGAGGAGATGTGCACCGCTTGACTGACATGCTGAGAAATGTGATTGTGTCTGCCTCTGCTCCTCCGCTGCCTCCCCCTCAGCCAGCAGCTGAGCTGAGACACATGAAGGAGGATAAGGATGACTCATCAGAGGGGGAAGGAATGCAGATTCGAGCTGTGAGACAGAAAAAGAAAACACCTAAAAAATCACAGCCAAAGTCACGCAGTCCTGACCTGTATCCCAACTTGAATGATCTGATGCATTGGGATTAGGGATCAGGCCGGGCCCCAGAGGAAAGAGTATCAAATTGGTCAGTAAATGACATTAGACCACATGTTGCAATTGAAATTTATTGGAATAATACAAATGTGCAGAAAGTGGTGGCTCTTGTAGATACCGGGGCTGAGGCCACAATTATCAGTGGGAATCCAAACAGATTTAAAGGTACCTGGGTTCCCCTTACAGGCTTAGGAGGAAATGTGATTTTTGGAAAAAGTGTTACTCTTCCTTTAAAAGTTGGAAAAATGCCCATTCAAAAGTATCAAGTTCTTATCACACCAATGAAAGAATGGATACTAGGAATGGATGTGCTGGCAGGAATGACACTTCACCTGCAGCAAGGACGTTTTGAATTTGGAGTACAGCGCCCCCTAGAGGTGAACGCAGTACTAGTGGGAAAGGCTAAAATGCCACCTTTCCCTATTCCTCTGGCATCCCAGGTAATTACGATGAAACAGTATCGTATCCCTGGAGGACATGATGAAGTGACAGCTACAATTAAAGAATATGTTGAAGCAGGTGTGTTAAAAACATGCACAACTGCATGGAATAATCCAATCTGGCCCGTCCGGAAATCAGATGGGTCTTGGAGAATGACAGTTGATTACAGACAGCTGAACAAATACACACCCCCTCTTACAGCAGCAGTCCCTGACACTGTAACAATCATTGAAAGAGTGCAACATCATAAAGGAACTTGGTATGGAGTAATTGATCTGGCTAATGCTTTTTTTTCTATTCCAATATCAGAGGACCGAATGGAGCAATTTGCTTTCACTTGGGAGGGCAGACAGTATACGTTTACTCGTCTCCCTCAGGGGTATCTTCACAGCCCAACCATCTGTCATAGAGTGGTGGCTGAACACTTGGATGGGTTGACACTGCCCCCTGGAGTAATGATTTCTCATTACATTGATGACATCATGGTTCAAGCTGAAACACAGGAAGAGGTGGCAAAGGTTTTGCCTCAGCTAATTGAACACATGAAAGGACATGGCTGGGAAATTAATCCAGCTAAAATTCAAGGACCATCACAAACCGTGAAGTTTTTAGGGGTCTGTTGGAACAAAGGAGAGAGAGAGATTGTACAGAAAGCACGAGACAAAATCATTGCATTTGCAGTACCCCACACAAAGAATGATGTTCAGAAGTTTATTGGTTTGTTTGAATACTGGAGACATCACATTCCACATTTGGGACAAATATTACAACCATTGTACCATGTGACAAGGAAAAAGGCAGATTTTATCTGGGGAGAAAAACAACAGGCAGCTTTTGATTTAGCTAAAGAAGCAATACAACAGGCTGTATCTTTGGGAAAACTACAGTCAGGACCAGTGGAGTTGCAGGTGTCTGCCATTAATGACTATGCCAACTGGAGTTTGTGGCAAAAACAGGGACGAGTGAGGAAACCATTGGGTTTCTGGTCCAGGAAATTGCCACCTGCTGGGGTTCGATATACCCCATTTGAAAAACAGTTGCTGGCGTGTTATTGGGCTCTTTTGGAAACTGAAGCTCAAACAACAGGACATGATGTGTTAATGCGCACTCATATACCCATTTTAACCTGGATAATGAGTGAGCCAACTACACACAGGATTGGTACAGCTCAAGAATCCAATATCATTAAGTGGAAATGGTATGTATCTGAAAGAGCAAAACCAGGTGACAAGGGTGTCTCAGTGTTGCATGAAAAAGTGGCGGATGTGCCAGAAGAAGGAGAACAGGCTTTTGAAGTCGTGCAGTTGTCTGAATCCCCAGTGAAGGTGGGAAAACGATGGAATGAGTTGAGTCCTGAAGAACAGGGTCATGCCTGGTTCACAGATGGGTCTGCAAAATGGCTGGCAGGAAAAAGACGGTGGAAGGCAGGAGCTTTCAATCCAGCGAGGGGTCAGACCCTAGAAGAAATGGGAGAGGGAGGAAGTAGTCAATGGGCTGAACTGAAAGCAGTGCACATGGTGATCATGCAGGCAGGAGTTCAGGGAGTTCACATTTTTTCTGACTCTTGGTCTGTGGTTAATGGTTTAACAACATGGATGCCTACTTGGCACACCAATGATTGGAAGATTCAGAATAAGGAAGTTTGGGGAAAAGAGTTGTGGAAAGAAATTTGGGAAAAAGTTCAATCAATGACAGTTACAGTAACTCATGTGGATGCTCATACTAACAACACTGACGCTGAGACTTTGCATAATAGACATGTGGATGACCTGGTTAAAAACATGGCTGTTACACGAGAATCTAGTGTTGGTTTGGCCAGATGGGCACATGAAAAAGCAGGTCATTGGGGCATTCAAGGAACACAGCAGTGGGCCCAAGATCGAGGCATTGACTTAAAAACAGATGATGTAAAAACAGCAATACAGCAGTGTGAGGTCTGCCAACACAACAGGAAAGGCACTCCACAACATCTTCAAGGACAAATCTATAGAGGAAAAGGAGCAGGTCAGGTTTGGCAAATGGACTTCATCGGGCCGCTGCCCACATCACAGGGATGTAAATATGTGTGCACAGCAGTAGACACTTATTCAGGAGTGTTGGTAGTTCACCCTTGTAAACATGCTAATCAAACATCAACAATTAAGTGTTTACAGCTCATTGAGCAGTTTTATGGTATACCATTACAAATGCAAACCGATAATGGTACACATTTCACAGGAAATCAGGTGAAAGAATGGGCTGCTGACCATCATGTTGAATGGGTGTATCATATTCCTTACCATCCACAGGCTGCAGGGCTGATTGAAAGAATGAATGGACTGTTGAAAGAAATGTTGAAAAAACTAAGTGTGAAACATGACTTAACAAATTGGAAAATGAATTTGACACAGGCTGTTTTTAAAATAAACAACAGGCCAATTGCCCCTGGAGTTACTCCAATGAACAGAATGGTTCAGGTGCCAGTTACACCTGACAAAGAACCAATTAGAATGTGGAAAATTGATGACAGAGCAGAACTTCCAGTCAGAGCAACGCCTGGCTCTGCAGGACTGGATTTAAGAGTAATGGAAACTATCACCCTAGTCCCAAACCAAATTCAAGTTGTACAGACAGGTTTGGGACTGCAATGCCCGAAAGGAATGTATGGGCACATCTTACCCAGATCGGCTTTATCCCTGAAAGGGTTAACAATCCAGGCTGGAGTAATTGACTCAGACTACCAAGGAGAACTGGGAGTAGTCTGCAGATTCCAGGGCAATGATCCCCTGGTGCTGCAAAAAGGAGATAAAGTGGCACAGTTACTGATTAAACCATGTGATATGTCATCAGTGGTAGAAATTACAACACCCACTCATCCTACTGTCCGAGGGACAGGGGGATTTGGGTCCACTGACAAGGTGGGAGCCAAGGTTTGGGTCAGACAGGAGAATGGCCCACCACGAGCAGCAGAAATTATAGCACAGGGAACAGATGCCACTGTCTCTGTGTTATATGCTGGGGAAGAAAAATGGATAAATGTACCAATTCGTAAGTGTTATAAAAGAGAAAACTAACTCTTCTCTCTCTTCTTGTTGAAAGCAGTCTTCTTGTCCCCACAGCTTGATGCTCTCCTGGTCTTGGTTGTTTGGACGATCAAGGTCGCCCCGAGGACAACATGAGAAGCATTGGTGGCAAGTACCCGTCCGATGGGAGTGCAGGACCTTTGGTCATCGTGTACCTTGTCGTAGGTGCCACGGTCCTGCTGGAGAACGCCTTCTCGCTGACACCGGGACAGGTGCTGATTGAGGTGGAACAAGAAAGTTTCAGCATCTCTTGGGCGAGAAATAACAAAGCAAACAGAACACAAGCACATTTCACATGTCCAGCCCAAAAGCAATGTAAAATAGCCAATGTATCGAGTGACTGCAAGATCTACATGTGTAAACAATGTGCACGCAATGGATTTGATGTCCCTCTCGTATCAACAGGATGCTGGCTGATGATAGAGGCCGAGGTGCCTCTGTGTGTGACTAATGGGCGTGCCCAATGTACTTCATCAACACAAAATGGGACCAAGTTTAATTGGATAGCAAACAACACTGAAATAAGGTGGTTGGAGAACGCAACAATGATAAGTGGGAGGGGGCGCTTTGGGGTCCCCTTTTTGACTTTGTCAAATAAAACAAGATCAACAGAAACACATCTAGCCCCAATTGTCCACTCATGCACTCAAATGGCCCAATCTATATTGACTGTACATGTGCATTGGAAAATACGTTTTCCTCCTCTGCCACGCTGCTCTAGGATGAAACGAGCGTGGTATGACACACTCTTAGGAGGAACAGGAACAGTACTGGGTGTGTCCAATGCAATTGATCAAGAGGTGACAAGAACTATGCTTTCAAACACAGGACGGCATGCATCGCTGGCTGTCCATCAGATTGGAGTTTGGATGCCTTCATCTGTGCTGACGCAGGCTGAAACAGCGAAGATTCTTCTGAAAGAAATGAAATGGGAAACGAAAATGTGGTCTGAAACTGAAACAATTCTTGAAAATATTACTGAAGCATTAAATTGGACTGTGTGTACCTTGCAATCTTTCCAAGCACAGCTGCAGAAAGAGCGTTTCCAAAGGGTGGTGACAACATCCAATCACCACGAGTGGAGACGGCTGTGGAACATATCAGGTGTACACTGGTTGGTTTTGAAACCTGAATTGACAAAATGTAATGATAACATGTGTGAGGGACATTGGGTTCAATACCATGTTAACGAGACAACTACAGTATGCAAATATTACATTTTGCCTGTTATAACTGTACAAGGATATTGGTTTTTAAAGGTACAGGGTGAATGGTTTGAGCCACAGACAAATCTCACCTATGATCTTGATTTATGCGAGACGGCTGATAAAGGAGTGGTATGTATACTACAAACAGGTCATGTTAACCCATGTTTAACCAGAGACAAGGTATTGTGTGATTGGACCCATGAACCAGCGAGAGATATATTATGGCAGATTGGCCCACACACTCTGTGTGTAGCCACAATTAGGAGTCATCCTCAGTTACCTAAGGTGCCTTTTTCTGGGTGTTTGACAGGTGTATATCTGTGGCATTGGAACAACCGGACTTATCGTTTGACTAATTATAGTTCTAACACTCGCCTTACTACCGTACAATGGCAAGTTCTGAAAGTACCGTGGCGAGTCTCTATGGACCATTTAAAATGCGCATTGAATGAGTCCATGGAGTTAACTGAAATGATCAGGTCTCATAAGTCCAACGTATCCAGTCTTCAGGTATCGACTTACATTACCCAGAACAAGGTTCTGCATGCGGCTAAACTCATAGAACAAGCGTCTGCCCATCATTGGTGGGATATCTTTTCGGGTATGTCATCTACGGCGCGTCAATATACAGTACCTCCTTTGCTTGTATTACTTTTATGCATTTCATTTTTAACTTTGTGTAATGTGTTTACTTGCTGTTATATTAAGCGAGTAAAGAATAGGATTAACCAAAAACTTTATAATTCGGCTATTTAAGATGAAAGTACGAATTTATATTACTGATGGCCCTTACGGTCTCGAAAAAACAGAAATTATAGTAAATCCAGACATCCACCCAGACACGTTAGAGATTGAGCATTTTGCTCATGGGTGGTATCATTTTAGGCGAACAATGTATGAAACTAGAATGGATCTTTTAACTGCATTTGCAGGAGAACTCGACCATTCAGAGGTCGGAGATCGTTTAGAGTTCAACTTAAAGGGATGGCATTTTCAAAACTAAAAAAGTTGTATTGTGGAATTATGTTTTACATGCCATAAAGGCAAAAAGGGTGGAATGATATAAAAATATGTTTTATAAGGTGTTAAGTTGCCTTTATGTTTATGTTCAAACATA
>NW_023619306.1:0-1405 GCF_014905685.2 Nematolebias whitei
ATAGAATCTGGGGTTACAGTACGTAACCAACGTTCTATTTCGTATAAGCTTCGCCCTTTAATGCTGTCGCTGATGGGTTAAGGGCGAAGCGGATGTGGTCCTCGCCTCACTGAGTCCATTCGAACACCGTATGAAGCAGAAGCTTGCCCAAAAAACGTCTTGTCACTCAGCTCCCCATGTGCATAATTACGCATTGCGTAGTTATGTGTGCCATGCACAGACGCATGTTGTGTAACTATGTGTTCTGAAAAACATGAATGCCCCGGAAAATTACAACGGGGAGGGAAGATGTTGAAAAAAAAGGGGGGGGAGGGGGGCATGAACCAACTGATTCATGGCTGAACAGTATAAACAGATTAATAATAACAAATGAACTGATTATTAATCAAATGAACTGATTGGTAACAATAGTCATGAACTGATTAGTGACAATAGAACCAAAATAACAGACACGACTTGTGACTGATAACAACATCTCACACTGTGAAGCATGCAGACAGATGTGAGCTTTAACAGAGTTCCATGAAAACAATAATATTCATTCTGTTAGAGCATTAAGGACAGAATGTGTCATGGAACGAACTGTCACATCACGCAGATAAAAGCGAATGAATGAGCAGGGTGTTGACCACGCGGCCGCAGTGCAAATATCCTGCATTGTCATACCATTATGCAAGGCAGTTGAAGATGCAATACCCCTGGTCGAGTGTGCTCTGAGGCTGACAGGAGGCTCTAAATCTGATGCTCTGTAGGCTTCAGAAATGGCCTCACACAGCCAGTGTGACAAGCGCTGGGTGGATAACGGGCGACCTGCAGATGCATCTCTATAATGCACAAACAAATGTTGAGTTTGGCGCATTACAGCTGTGTAACACGTCAACGCCCGCACCGGACAGAGAAGATGAAAAGATGCTTCTTCTTTTGATCTGTGGGGGGAGGGAAAAACCCCTCCAACGATATCGCTCTTGATTTAAAGGAGCTCGTGATGTTTTTAGGCATAAAAGCTGGGTTTGGTCTTAAATCAGCTGAGCTACCGTCAGCCTGAATTCTGAGACATGACGGAGCGACAGAGAGGGCAAATAAATCACTCACTCTCTTAGCGGATGTTAAAGCCAGCAGCAGGGCTGTTTTAAGAGACAAGAATTTAAGTGGAACCTGATCCAGAGGCTCAAATGGAGCTTTGATCAGTGCTCGCAGGACCAGCGTTAAATCCCACTGTGGAGCAAGTGGGTGTGAAACAGGCCTGCATCTCTGTACACCTTTTAGAAAACGCATCATCAGCGGATGATTAAAACCCCTTCTTTCTCCGAACCCTTCGTGGCAGGAAGAGATGGCTGCAGCGTACGTTTTAATCGTGCTGAATGCCAACTTCCTGTCCATCAGCTGTTGTAGAAAAGACAGCACG
>NW_023619306.1:1505-10651 GCF_014905685.2 Nematolebias whitei
GCCTCTACACCTTTCTCTGTACACCAGCGCTGAAAAGCTGTCCACTTTGATGTGTACAGCGCTGTGGTAGATGCAGCACGTGAATCCTGGATTGTGCGCACTACATCCTGTGGGAGACCCATCCTCTCTAAGCGGAACCGCTCAGCGGCCAGACCCACAGGTGCTGGCCTATTTCTGGGTAACTCCTGATCGCTCCTCCTGCCTAGAGGAGAGCATCCTCCCTCCACGGCAGTTTCCACGGGCGCCCCGACAGTAGGCGTTGCAGGACTGGGAACCATGGTGCGTTCACGTGCTCGGGGGCTACCAGGAGAGCTGTCAATCCCTCCTCCTGAACCCGGTTCAGGAACCGTAAAATCAGAGGAAGTGGAGGAAACGTGTACAGAAGCGTTTTGGGCCGTGGGCTGTGGGCAAACGCATCCACCCCCAGCGGTGGTTCGTCTCGCGGGCTCAGAGAAAACCATAGTTGACACTGAGCATTCTCTCGTGTCGCAAACAGGCCCACAGCTGCTTTGCCAAATTTCTGCCACATCTGAGTCATCAGGTCCGGGTGGGGAGTCCAGTCCCCGTGACGTGGACCGCACCTGGACATCACATCTGCCCCTTTGTTCAGAACATCGGGTATGTAAACTGCTCTGATGGAGAGCAGGTTTTGGTGAGCACAACACAGTACCTTTCGCGCAATGTGTAACATCTGGGCTGAGCGCACACACCCCTGCCGGTTTATGTACGCAGCAGTCACCTTGTTGTCTGTGTGAATCAACACGTGTTGATTCTGTAGCACGGGAGCAAAGTGTTGAATCACATTCAGCACCGTGCGACACTCCAAAACATTTATGTGGGCAGATGTGTGATGGGGCCACAGCGCCCCTACTGCTTGAGATAGGCATGTCCCCCCCCCCCAGCCTGACAGCGACACGTCCGTGAAGACTGACACGTGTGACGTGGGTCTGCTGACGGGGACTCACTCTGACAGAACCAGGGTGTTTCCCCAGTGTCGGAGGTCTGCTCTCACGGAGGGAGGAACGGTGATCATCCGTCTCTTTTGTTTTACTGGGTCCACACGCAGACGCGCAAACCACCTCTGGAGATGTCTCATGTGTAATAAACCCAGCGGGACAACTGTGTGAGCTGATGACATCATTCCTAACAGCTTCATGACGGGGACGGCTGTTACCACTCTGCCAGGTCTTACGAGACAAAGCCGGTCTTTTAAAGTGTTGATTCTCGTTTGTGATAAACGAGCCTTCATGGTGGTTGAATTTAACTCCACTCCCAGATAAACAATTGTCTGGGCCGGGAAAATCGAGCTTTTCTTCCAATTTATGGCGAAGCCCAGATTTAACAGGTGTGATGTCAACACCTGAGCCTGCATCACTGCTTCCTGTCTGGAGCGTGACAGCAGCAGCAGGTCGTCCTAGTAAAACAAAACTCTCATCCCTGCTCTGTGTAACGGATGCAGGGCTGTCTCCACACACTTTGAGAACGTACGAGGCATGAGGGAATACCCGAACGGCAGCCTGTTGTACTGATACTTCATCCACTGAAAGGAGAAACGCAAGAATTTTCTGTGTTTTGGGATGATCGGTATGTGAAAATAAGCATCTTTTAGGTCGACGGAAACAAACCAGTCGTTTCTCTGGATGTTGTCAGCATGTGAAACGGTCTGTCCATGATCGCCTTGTTGAAAGCTGACAGATCCAAAATCGGTCTCATCCCTCCGGTCCGTTTGGGAACCAGGAAGTAACGTGAGTAAAACCCTGTGTTTTCCTCTCCATTGGGAACACTGGAGATTACTTTTATCAGAAGCTCTTGGACTTGAACGGAAAGTCCCTTCATGTCAGCAGCTTCACAGATAATGTCGGGCAACTCTGAAAGGAGTGCGCCGACGGCAGGGAGCGATGTGGCTGTTGAGGCGGGAAAGCCTGGAGGGGTCGAGCATCCGCTCGGCCCCCCTCGTTCCAACACAGCGCTCCCCGGGAGGGAGCAAGCATCGGGGTTGCTGCTAACGTCACCAGTCCCAGAGGAACCTTCCTGTTTGCTCCGAGAGCCGGCGTCGAAGAAGTCCATTGCATCGTCCAGCGAACAGTCTCCCGCCACGGACAGGCAGTCCTCGACGTTAGCCTTAAACAAGGCTGCTCTCCTCTGCCTTTCCTCCGGTGAAAGATCATCACAGAGGCAGCAGGAGGAAGCGTGGGCGACGTGGCGGGGACCCAGGCATCCCTCGCAGGTGTCGTGCCGGTCAAAGGTAAGCAAGTAACCGATCTTGCAGGATGGACACAAGGGGATGGTGTTGGAGCTGGACATCTTGTTGAAGGTCAGTGTTGTTAGCTTGCTGAAGAAAAATGGGAGCCGATTACCCACTCTTAATGTAACTTATACGGATTGGGTGGGGCCCACACAGCAGGTGGGCGTGGACTAAATTTTTTCAGTGTGATACTTCACATAACGGGATAAACCCATCAGCGACAGCCTTAAAGGGCGAAGCCTATACGAAATAGAACCTCCAGATTCAAAGAGGGGGGCCACTGGTGTCGTGTAAATGAACAGCAGAACCACAGAGAGAAAGGAGCGGTCAAACGGCCCCTTAGGAAAAACTGACCACATTTTTTCCCTCTGCTGCTGTTCTATTTCATATAGGCTTCGCCCTTTAAGGCTGTCGCTTAGTGGGTTTATCCCGTCATGCGGAGCATTACACTGAAAAATTTAGTCCACGCCCACCTGCTGTGTGGGCCCCACCCGGTCCGTATAAATTACGTTAAGAGCGGGTAATCGGCTCCCATTTTTCTTCAGCGAGCTAATAGCACTGTCAGAAGAACAAAGAAGCAAAGTTGTATAGCTGACCAACCTTTGTTAAGACTGCCTGGCCCGTCACGTCAACCTCCTGTCGTCCTGGTGAGTTCTCCCTGAGGGGAAGCAGATGAGCAGTCTTGTTTCAAGGTTAGCGCCGAGGAGTATTTCTCAGTGGCAGGTTACTACAAGCTAGACGACGCCATCTTGTAATTTTCCTCTTATCGTCGACCCTTGGAGCGAATCGGATGGTTCCTCCGGGACAGGTGACGTCAGCAGCAGCCCCCGCTGCTCATTCCCTCCTGAAGAGCGTAGTGTCGGTAGAGGGGGGTTGAGCGAATGCCCACCCCCCCTCATCTTGTTTTGCATCGGCGACCACACCGCTCCCAGCCACTGGCGCCCTCTGGAGTTTGCCCGGCTTAATCCAGGAGGCGGCTGACATGAAGGGACCTTTTTTACGTCCCTCGCCTCCCCCGCCAGTTCGGATGATCCAGCAGAAAGGTTTCTGGACTCCACTCCGGCTTGCCGTCCTGATCCCCATCTGGCCTCGTTTTCCCAGCGGTGACGTCCTTCTGGGACGAGGCTGCAGCCGGTCCTGGTAGAATAGGGCGCCGGTTCCCACATCCGAACCCTAACCCATCACCAGATTGGAGGGGTTCACCGAGTGGAAATTCCCTCAGTGCCCCTGGGAGCTGAGATTTGACGGAGGCTTTTTTCGGAGCAAGATGTCCAGGTTGGACCAGCGTCCCGCGCCTCCGGATAGCATAACCAGACGGTGACATCGCTCTCCAACCGAGCTTACCAGTGTGCGTTTCCAGGCAGCTGCAGCGAAAAACACGTTACGCTGTTGTAGTGCAGCAACCCTAACCGGTTTCGCATGCTCAGGGGCACGCATCTTTCCCCAACGTGAGTGTAGCACAGAGGCGCGGAGTCCCACAGCATCGGCAGCCCACACATGGCCCACATGCTCGGGGGCGCACGTTTTCTTTCTCCGTAAGCACGCACCAGCACACATCAGCATGCATGTGAGCCCACAGCATAAACGCATGCCCGCTTCCCAGACGTTACGTGGAGTGGCAATGAGCGCGCGCTCCAGACGGATAGATGAACTGTTATCAGCAGGGGATCCACGCTGCAGTACAGCTCAAACCCCGTGCGGAGGAACTCTAGAGACGTTTTCTGTCATTTCTGAACAGATCTCATCCCCTCTTGCAGAAGCTCAGGAAATTCTGATTAAAATGTAATTTCCAGGGTCCCAAAAGGAGAGAAAAACACAGGGTTCCTCTCTTGTCACTCCCTGGTCCCAACGGACCGGAAAGATGAGATTTATCCTAGCTTTGTCAATTTTGAAATGTGAGAAACAACATTCCCATTAAAATGCCTCGAGCTACTCGGCAGCCGCCACACAGAGCAGGGAGGAGAATTCTGCTTTCTTTGGACATCTGTTGCTGCTGACCCGTTTTTTCCAGACAGATGGCAGCAGTGCAACTCACGTGAAACCGGCAGAGTGATATCAGCTGTTTTCCGTCAGCAGACCTACGTCACACATGTCAGACTTCACTTAGGCACATACATTTAACGAGCTGTGGAGGCGCTGTGATCCCCCACACAGCAGCTCATTTAAATGTTTTTTGGAGTGTCGCACAGGTTTTTTGAATGTGATTCAACACTTTGCTTCTGTGCTGCAGAATTATCAGGTTTTTGATTCACACAGACAGCAAGTGACTGTTGCATGCATAACAGGCAGGAGGTGTATGCACTCAACCCATGTGCCACATTGTGAGACAGATGCTGTGTGGGGCACATCAAATCTGCTCTCCATCAGAGCAGTGTGCATCTCCAGTGTTCTGAACAGGGGGCGAATGGGATGTCCAAAGACGGTTTTGCAGCACGTGGACCGGGACCCTCCGTCCAGAGCTGATGGCTCAGACGCGGCAGAAATCTTGTGAGTGGCTGTGGACCTGTTTGCAACACGAGAGAACGCTCAATGTCAACTATGGTTATCACTGAGCCCACGGGATGAACCACCGCTAGGGGTGGACACATTTGCTCTCAGTCTGTGTTCAAAACGCTTCTTCACTGTCCCTCACTCCCTCTGATATCACGGTTTTCTGAACCGAGCTCAGGAGGAGGGACTGACAGCTCTTCTGTCCCAAGCACGTGAACACATCATGGTTCCCAGTTCTACGACACCTGTTATCGGGGCACTCGTGGAGTCTGCCGTGGAGAGAGGACGCTCTCCTCCAGGCGGGTGGAGCGATCAGGAGTTACCCAGAATAGGCCAGCACCTTTGGGTCTGGCCGCTGAGCAGATCCACTTAGAGAGGATGGATCTCTCAAGATGTAGTGCGTATGATTCAGGTTTCACGTGCTGCATCCACCACAGCGCTGTTCACATCAAGTGGACAGCCTTTCAGCACTGCTGTACAGAGAAAGGTGTAGAGGCCACTTCATGTCCACCAGGTGGTGTGCCGTCCTTTCTGCATCAGCTGATGGACAGAAATCTGGCGTTCAGCAGGATTAAAACGTACGCTGCAGCCATCTCTTCCTGTCACGAAGGTTTTGGAGACAGAACAGCTATTAATCATCCGCTGATGAAGCGTTTTTTAAAAGGTGTACAGAGATGCAGGCCTTTTTTATGCCCACTTGCTTCACAGCGGGACTTAACGCTGGTCCAGCAAGCCCTGATCTAAGTTTCATCAGAGCTACTGAATCAGGTTTCCAATTAAATTCTGTCTCTTTTAACAGCCCCGCTGTTGGTTTTTACATCCGCTAAGAGGGTGAGTGATTTATCTGCCCTCTCTGTCGCTATGTCATGTCTTGGAATCAGGCTGATGGCAGTTCAGCTGATCTAAGACTGAATCCAGAGTTTATGGCTAAAACATCACAAGCTCTTTTAAATCAAGAGCGATATCGTTGGAGGGGTCCCCCCCCCCCGCCCCCCACAATCAGAAGAAGAAGCATCTTTCCATCTTCTCTGTCCGGTGCGGACGTTGACGTGTTACATAGCGCGCACAGCTGCAATGCGTCAAACTTAACATCTGTTTGTGCATTAGAGAGATGCATCTGCAGGTCGCCCGTTATCCACCCAGCGCCTGTCACACTGGCTGTGTGAGGCCTTTTTTTTCTGAAGCCTAAAGAGCATCAGATTTAGAGCCTCCTGTCAACCTCAGGCCACACTCGACCAGAGGTATCGCATCTTTGACTGCTTTGCATAATGGTATGACAATGCAGGATATTTGCACTGCGGCCGCGTGGTCAACACCCTGCTCATTCATTCGCTTTTATCTATGTGATGTGACTGCTCGTTCCATGACACATTCTGTCCTTAGTGTTTTACAGAATGAATATTCTTGTTTCATGGAACTCCGTTTAACTCACATCTGTCTGCATGCATTACAGTGTGAGATGTTGTTATCAGTCACAAGTTGTGACTGTTATTTGGTTCTATGGTCATTAATCAGTTCATGACTATTGTTACCAATCAATTCATTTGATTAATAATCAGCTCTCTTGTTATTATAAATCTGTTCATACTGTTCAGCTGTAAACCGGTTGGTTCAGCCGTGAACCGGTTGGTTCATGGCTCCTTTCAGCATTTCTCCCCTCCGTTGAAATTTTTTCTGGGGCGTTTATGCATTCAGAACACATATTTACACAACATGCGTCTGTGCATGGTACACATAATTACGCAATGCATAATTATGTACATGGGGAGCTGAGTGACAAGACGTTTTTTTTGGGCAAGCTTCCGCTTCATACGGTGTTCGAATGGACCCAGTGAGGCGAGGACCACATCTGCTTCGCCCTTAACCCACTAAGCGACAGCCTTAAAGGGCGAAGCCTATATGAAATAGAACGTTGGTTACGTACTGTAACCCCAGATTCTATGAATATAGGCATAGCCCTTTAAGCGTCGAGCCTCACTGGCTCTTAAGTGGCTGAAGAAAAAAAGCTACTTGGGAGCCGATTACCCGCTCTTAACGTAATTTATACGAACTGGGTGGGGCCCACACAGCAGGTGGGCGTGGACTAAATTTTTCAGTGTAATGCTCCGCATGACGGGATAAACCCACTAAGCGACAGCCTTAAAGGGCTACGCCTATATTCATAGAATCTGGGGTTACAGTACGTAACCAACGTTTTTACTTGCTCGACTCTACCTGTTTGTATTTGTAATTATTTCTATCTTAACATGTTTTTTTGTTGTTGTTTTTTTGTCTTTCCTCCTATAGAAAGTACATCTGGACCTGTCATTCTGTGTTTGTTTCTCCTTCCTGTCCTCTCAAACCTCAGCCGGTCGAAGCAGATGGTCACTCGTCCTGAGCTTGGTTCTGCTGGAGGTTTCTTCCTGTTAAAAGTGTGTTTTTCCTTCCACCATCTCCTTTGTGCTTGCTCAGGATGGGAGACTGTGACAAAGTGAAGATTCAACACAATCTGATGTCTTCATTAGATAGATAACTTTTACTAATTGGCTTTTGTATGTATGTGAATGTTTCTGTAAAGTGCCCTGAGATGACTTATGTTGTGATTTGGAGCTGGATAAATAAACTGAACTGAATTGAATTGATGATGCTATTCATTGGACTGAGTCTGCTAAAGAGATCAACAAGCACCACCAATTAAAGATCTATTAAATGTGAGATTGAAAGGACACCAGGCTCTTTTCAGGTTTCGCCGCTGCACCTTATGAATTCACTGGAACAATATCTAAGATGTGCCTCCTGTTTACCTCGTGATCCTTCACCTCCTCTTTCTCACCGTCTGTCTGATATTTTTGTCCAAGCCCTCTGTCTTCTTGTGTCCCTCAGAATGTGATTAGATGTGTCTGTGGTCCCAGTGGGAAATTACTCGAGGTGCTGCCAATATGTTTGTGGTGACAGATTAGGCTCAGATCTCACTAGCTGCTAAATTACTCCACAGAGCTGAGGGAAAAGGGGAGAGAAACGAGGAGGGGAGGAAAAAAAACAGGAGCACAAAGAGAAGGAACATGAGGTGCATGGAAAGAGGGGCACAGTTAAGAGTACTTAAGAACAGTGGAGAGAGAACGCACGCAGCGATGGCAGACAAGACCGAGGGTGACAAGAATAGACAATAGAAGGGAGGTAGAATATAATGGCAGTGCAGGAAACAGACGACTAAAGAAGGTAAAATAGTAAATAATTTGACAGGAAACTCTCAAAGGCTGTAAACACTGGTTGTCTCACACCATCTACATTCTTTTACATGATTGTAGGAACAGGCTTATACAGAAACCAGGAGAACAGACTCTTACAGTAATGAGACACTCAGCTGCAGGTAATTAAATAAAATGTCTGTTTGAGCAGTAAAAACATGTTTAGGTGTCAGTATCTGGAGCTGGTTTGGTTTTCTGTGTGGTTAATTATACTCTAAATGTGTCATAATTTCACTGATATAATTCATATGTTGTTTCATATTTACATTAGAATGAGTGATTTAAACCTCTGATGTTTAAATTCATTTCACAGGTCACATAAGACACCCCCCACCCCCCATGTGCATGTCCATTATTTTGGTGAGCTGAAAAACAAAACTACTATAGAGCCATATTTACTTTGTATGTTTTTCTTTGTCAGTCCTCTTTTATGCTGGTCTAAACTTTTGTCATGTGCTGAAGAAGTTATTAAAAGAAGAAATTGTACATTTTATAATAAAAAAAAATGCAAAGATTTTTCTGAAGAAGTTTTGGACAAGTTAAGAATCTATTTTATCCATGTTTTGATGTTTAGTGTGTTTTCACCACCTGGTGAAACAATGTGTGTATTTCAGTGAGTTTGTTAGAATTGGGTGAATGTAGCTTTTAAAATAACTAATGAACTAATAACTAACTAAAATAACTAATAATGAATTGCGCCGCTCGAGGTGGCTGCATGTTGGAGCAGCCCTGGTACTTTCATTTTGAGATTTTGCTTTTGGAAACTAATTCCTCTTTTTCTGGATGTAAATCACATCTTTTGGATGATTGTTTCCTCTGGTATCGGATGCTGTGCAGCTGGAAGGATTTTTACTGAAACTTTTTTAGTTTTGGACATTTGTTATAATGCGTAACCATGGCAACAAGGCTGTTCTCTACAACCAACAGCAGCTGATTAACATCTCAAAAGCTCAAATAATATCTCAACTACAGCCCATAATCTCAAATGAGTTGAAAAGGATGTTATGTGGATGCAGTCTCATCTACCTGCCAGCTGTGCTCGAGTGCCTGACCTCTGAGATCCTGGAACTAGCAGGAAACACGGCTCATACCAAACCATACCATACCAATTTATTTATATAGCACTTAAAACAGCACCAAGGCCAACCAAAGTGCTGTACAAAAGAACCAAACATGCACAGCAG
>NW_023619307.1:0-10650 GCF_014905685.2 Nematolebias whitei
GTGTGTGTGTGTGTGTGTGTGTGTGTGTGTGTGTGTGTGTGTGTATAATTTTATATTTAAGTTGCATTAAATAATTTTATAGTCTGTGTGACATAAACGCATGCACACACACACCTACCTTGTGTAGAATCTAATGTCATTGTCGGAGGTTGCAAAACGGTGAATGCCGAACCGCTGCCTCAGCGTCAGGCTCTCAACCTGTTCCCGTAGCTGGCGGATTTCCTCCCGGAGATGATTATTTTCCTCCACCACTAAATCCACAACTGCAGGGTCTGGACTAGCGGCATATTTGTGATCCTTAAGGACGTCTACACTGGCTGTTGTGCCATCTTCCTCCTTGCTGTCTTCTGGAGGTGGTCTTTCTCTTCTCTCCCAAACCCCGGGTCTTGGAGGTGTAAAGAAGTAATTATTCCACTCAAACAAAACAGGTACAGCTCCCTTTTTTAACCTCCGTCTTCCCATTTCTGATGCTGGCTGTTGAATGTCCTCAGGTTTGAAATGCCGACTACATACGCGAGTGTGAGGTTTTATAGCTAAATTTTCCCTGCGGATAGCCACGATCCATTGTCGCCTAACCTCCTCATCAACAGGAAAATGAAAAAAACTAACTACTCTGTTGTACCTACTGGTTAGTGGACACAACGGCACACAACAGAACTCACTTGTAGTACCAGTAGCTCGCAGATGTTTTACTTTTAGAGTCTTTTTCATGTCTACTTCTAGAAGCTAATGATAAAAACAATAACAGAAGGTTTGAGCCGGAAGTAATCGATGTGGCTTATTTTTTAACGGAAGTACGTCACCACTACCCGTGGCATATAGTCCATTTCTGAGACATGACGGAGCAACAGAGAGGGCAGATAAAAACACTCACTCTCTTAGCAGATGTTAAAGCCAGCAGCAGGGCTGTTTAAAGAGACAAGAATTTAAGTGGAACCTGATCCAAAGACTCAAATGAAGCTTTGATCAGGACCTGCAGGACCAGTATTAAATCCCACTGGAAACATGTGGGTGTGAGACAGGCCTGCGTCTCTGTACACCTTTTAGAAAACGCTTCATCAGCGGATGATAAAACCTGTTCTGTCTCAGAAACCTTCATGTCAGGAAGAGATGGCTGCAGCGTACGTTTTAAACATGCTAGATGCAAATTTCTGTCCATCAGCTGCTGCAGAAAGAACAGCATGCCACCTAAAGAACATGAGGTGGCCTCTACACCCTTCTCTGTACACCAGCACTGAAAAGCTGTCCGCTTTGATGTGTACATCGCTGTGGTAGATGCACCACGAGAAACCTGAATTGTGCGCATTACATCCTGTGGGCAACCCATCCTCTCTAAGTGGATTTGTTCAACGGCCAGACCCACAGGTGCTGGCCTATTTCTGGGTAACTCCTGGGCGCTCCTCCTGCCTGGAAGGAGAGTGTCCTCTCTCTACGGCAGTTTCCACGGGCACCCCGACAGCAGGTGTTGCAGGGCTGGGAACCATGGTGCACCCACGCGCTCGGGGCCACCAGGAGAGCTGTCAATCCCTCCTCCTGAGCTCGGTTCAAGAACCATAAGATCAGAGGAGGTGGAGAAAAACGCGTACAGAAGCATTTTGGGCCATGGACTGTGGACAAACGCATCCACCCCCCAGCGGTGGTTTGTCTCGTGGGCTCAGAGAACGCATAATTGACACTGAGCGTTTCCCGTGTCACAAACAGGCCCACAGCTGCTATATCAATCTGAGACAAAATGCTCCGTCAGAGGATGATTAAAGGTTGTTCTGTCTACGACAACTTTGAGACTAGAAGAAAACACGGTTGCAGCATACGATAGTCGTGCTGGACACCAGATTTCTGTCCCTCGGCTGCTGCAGAAAAAACAACATGTCATCCAGTGGACATGAAGTGGCCTGTACGCCTTTCTGTACAGCAGCGTTGAAAAACTGACCACTTGATGTGAACAGCGCTGTGGTGGTTGTAGCACGTGACTCCTGAATCGTACGCACTACATCTTGAGAGAGATCCATCCTCTCAAAGATCCGCACAGCGGCCAAACCACAGGTGCTGGCCTATTCTGATTAATTCCTGATCGTTCCTCCCGCCTGGAGGGAAGCGTCCTCCCTCCACGGCAGGTTCCACAAGCGCCCTGATAACAAATGCCGTAGGCCTGGGAACCATGATGTGTTCACGCACTTGGGGCAGAGAGGCTGTCAGTCCCTCCTCCTGAGCTCGGTTCAGAAAACCGTGATACCAGAGGGAGAGAAGAACGTGAAAAGGCATTACGACCACAGGCTGTGAGCAGGCACGGCCACCCAGCGGTGGATCGTCCCATGGCTCCACGATAATTATAATTGACATTGAGCATTCTCTCGTGTTGCTACACATCCGCAGACGCTGGCAGGATTTCTACCGTGTCTGAGCCATAGCTCTGGGTGGAATACATGAGATGTACCCACTCCAATGGAGAGCAGATTGGGTGTGCCCCACACAGCATCTGTCTCACAATGTGGCACATGGGTTGAAAAAATGCATACATCTCCTGCCAGTATGTATGCAACAGTCACTTGCTGTATGAGAATCAAAAACCCTGATGATTCTGTAGCTCAAGGTCAGTGTTGAGTCACATTCAAAGATCCTGTGCGACACTCCAAAAACATTTAAAAAGCTGCTGTGTGGAGAGCCATAGCGGCTCCACAGCTTGTTAAATGTGTGTGGTGTAGGACTGCTGACAGAAAACAGCTGATATCACTCAACCGGTTCACGTGAGTTGCACTGCTGCCACCTGTCTGTACAAGCTGTTCAGCAGCAGCAGGTGTCCAGATAACGCAGAATTAAAGCGGCTCAGGCGCATAATGGAGTGTTGTTTCTCACAGCTCAGAAATTGACAATCTAGAATAAATCTCATCTTTCCAGTTCATTTGGACCAGGAAGTGATAAGAGAGACCTTGCGTTTCCTCTCCATCTGAGACTCTAGAAATTACATTTAAAACAGAATTTCCTGAGCTTCTGCTAGAGGGGACGAGATCTGTTCATAAATGACAGAAAAAACGTCACAGAGTTCCTCCACACCGGGGTTTGAGCTGAACTGCAGCGTGAATCCCGGATGAAAACGGTTTGCCCATCCGTCTGGAAACGCGCGTTCATTGCCACCCGTTTATAAGCTATAAAGCGGGCACGCATTTATGCTGTGAAACTCACATACAAGCTGATGTGAACTGGAGCGCGCTGAATGAGAGAAAAAAAACACGCGCGTCCCCGAGCATGCAAGACGTTGTGTGTTGCTGCGGGAAACAGCTCATGTGCTGTGTTCACGTTGTGTGCAGCTGCTCCGTGTAACGCTCAGGAAGAGGGTGCCCATATGAGCCGACGTGCCCTGAAGGGTCGTGTGTGTGCGTCCTCATGCGACGCTTTAAGCCAGGATTGCCACGGGGGCGCGCGTTGGCACTGGTGCAGTAAGGAGGCACCGCGCGCCATCGGTAGAGCGGGGTTACCACTGGCTCGGTCTGCAGAAACACGTTCATTGTTTGCTGCGAATCACGTGAGCTTTTGAGTGATTCCACGAGCTGCAATATTAACCCAGAAAACCTTCTTCGAGGATGTATGATCCGAGCCGCTGTGAGGCTTGTGGAGCTGCTGACGCCGCGGGAGCGCGCGTTGGCACTGGTGCGGTCAGGAGCAGCGCGCAACATTGGTGAAGCGAGGCTACCACTGGCTCGGTCCGCAGAAACACGTTCATTCTTGGCTGCAAGTCACGTGAACTTCAGAATGATTCCACGAGCTGCAGTATTAATTCAGAAAACCTTCTTCGAGGATGAAGGAGCAGAGCCGCTGTGAAGCTTGTGAAACTGCTGACGCCGCGGGAGCGCGCGTTTGACACCACTGTAATGAAAAAACGTGTGTCGCTTCTGCCGAGAGCGAGATACGTTGCTGAGCTCGTACCGTGGTCTCACGTTAACGTTGACGTGAACGGCGGGTGCTGAGAGCTGCGTGCGTGCTTTCATGCCGCGGGGGCGCGCATCGGCACCGCTGACAGTGAATGAAAACAACCTTAAAAAGGCTCATTCGATATGAGTGTGTGTGATGGGGCCGCTTGTCAGATAAACCATGCTGACAGCCTGGCTAAGGGACACTTCATCATAAAATGATGTTATTTCACAGTGTCATCAACACACTTCCAGTAACCCGACACCTGGTTACCTTCCGTTGAGCTCTGTTTGTTGTCCTGGAGGGCCCCCTGTTGGCGAAGTCCGGGAAAACAAATGAACTTCCGGCTGCCGGGGACGTCTGACGGGAGGGGCTGGCGTAGCAGAGCTGGGGAGGCGTTGAGCAGCAGTGGAGCATCTTGAAATGATCTCTCGCTGATGAAAAGAGGATCACCAACAAAACTCCTGCACCTCTCCTGAGAGGAAGGTGGAGTGACGAGCCAGGAGAACCTCTGGGACCTCGTTCTCCGGCTGTGATGCGGGACGGCAGACAGCAAAAGAGGCGCACCGGTTGAGGATGACGTCAGCTGCCCTGTAGACTGAGCGTACTGCAGGGGCCGGCAGCGTCGTTAGCAAGCAGCTGCTACAAGAGCGGAGTGAGCCGAAGGACAGAGGGCCACCGTCTCTTCCCGCCTCTGAACGTGTACACCAACAGCGTAACGTGTTGTTCTCTTCGGCCGTGTGGAACACATGCTGGTGAGCTCAGTTGGAGAGCGGTGTCACCGTCTCGGTTATGCTAACCGGAGGCACGGGACGCTGGTCCACCTCGACATCTTACTCCAATGAAGCCTCCATCAGGCTCGGCTCCAGGGGGCATGGAGGGACTTTCCGCTCAGTGAACCACTGCTCTGGAGATGGGTGCGGACTGTGGAGACCGGCTCCCCCAATCTACCAGGAAAAAACCCGTCTGTGGCCTCGCCCGTAGGACATCCTGTTGGGAACACGAGGCCATATGGATCAAGATGGTGAGCCGGAATGGAGCCCAGTAAACAACCTTCCTGCCGGATCATCCGAACTGGCGGGAAAGGTGTAGGACGTAAAAAAGGGTCCTTTCATGTCAGCCGCCTCCTGGGTTACACCGGGCAACCCCTGAGGGCGCCGTCGGCCGGGAGCGGTGTGATCGCCGATGCGAAACGAGGTGGGATGGGGTGAGCATTCACTCAGCCCCCCTCCACCGACACTACGCTCCCCAGGAGGGAATGAGCAGCGGGGGCTGCAGCTGAGCGCGCCTGTCCCGGAGGAACCATCCGATTCGCTCCGAGAGTTGGCGATAAGAGGAAAAATACAAGATGGCGTTGTCCAGCGTGTAGTGACCTGTCATGAGAAATATTCCTCGGCGCTTACCTTGAAATAAGACTGCTCGTCAGCTTCTCCTCGGGGAGGAGAACTCACCGGACGACCGGAAGTCGACTGCCGGGCCAAGCATCCTTAACAAAGGTTGGTCATCTACACAATTTTCCTTCTTTGTTCTTCTGACAGTGCTATTTAGCTCGCTGAAGAAAAAAATGGGAGCCGATTTCCCGCTCTTAACGTAATTTATACGGACCGGGTGGGGCCCACACAGCAGGTGGGCGTGGACTAAATTTTTCAGTGCTAATGTTACGCATAACGGGATAAACCCACTAAGCGAAAGCCTTAAAGGGCGAAGCCTATACGAAATAGAACTCTACCAGCAAGCACAATTAAAACATGATTACATTGGCATTTGACATCAAGGTGTTGAGATTTGTCCATGAGCTTTTTTTTTCAGATCAGCCACAGTTTCTGAAGATGTTGCTTTCAGCCAGCAGTTCTGATAAGCCTACACAGAGAGTTCTCGGGGGGGTGCGATAGATGAAGCTTTTGTCCTTGGGTACTCATGTCCCAGGAGAAATTTGATATCTCCGAGGCCATTGGGAGTCAGATTAGATAAGCTTGATTTTGTTTTTCTTCAGGCAGACAGATTTTTTTCTTCAGCCTTCAGTCCATCTGGGCATTCTGGTTCCGAAAAAGCCTAATTGTGGAATTAAGTTTCACTGATCCATGCTATGAGTCTCCTTCAAGGTTGAACCCACCACGCTGAGGAGTCCCAGAAGCCGCAGGTGGTCTGCGATTCTCAATCGCCTCCACCTTACGGTTAAGCTCGTAGACCAGACGATTTAAAGTTCCCACAGCGAGTACCAGACCTTCACACTGACTCGGGAGCTTTTCCATGGCCAAAACTGCTCCCGATGTCTTCTTCAAAAGTCGATAAAACAGAGCCCCGCCGATGCCAAAAAGCAGAGTCCCTGCTATCATAAGTCCAAATATGTAAACGTCTTCAACATCTTCTTGAGACAGAACAGAGAGGCACATCATCTGCCACACTCCCCACAAATCCATGACGTACCCCACAGCGTGAGTCTCAGCTGGACATGCCAGTTCCCCAGGACCTTGTCGCTTTGATGAAAAAAATTTTATCAATAGAGTTGAACGCCCACGATACCAAATCCATAATCTTCTTAATTTCTGTTCGGGGTTGAGTTGATGACAAACTGGAGTTGAAATATCAGTGGAAATGATCAGAGCCTGTTCCTTTGTTAGTTGTGTCTAATGCCCCTTTTTTCAGGCAGACAACTTTTACTTAAATGTGTTTACTGCAGTTAAAACGACACATTGGTTTTGCTTTGGGTTAAATAGAAACTTTCAAAGGTAAAATCATTCCTCTTTCTTAGTTTGCTTAATGACATTTAACTCTGCATGTCATCCCTGAAATTCTGATGCACAGAATCACAAGTCCAAATGTGAACTGTGTCAGAGTAAACACAATAAAAACATGTATTATCTGCAGCATTGTTCTCCATTTTTGGGACCTAATTCTCTGAGGTCCCAGGTCTGGTTCTTGTAGGGTCTAGATGTGACATCAGCGCACTGTAAGTCACTGATTGGTCAGGGGGCGTATTCATTGGTGGAGGGCGGAGATTCAGTCTTCCACCGGAAATCCCGATCCACCATTTTCTTTTTCACCCGCATAACAGACAACAAGAAATCGGAGGAGCTTATTTTGGAATATTTTATAAGGTAAAACAAATAATCATGGCACAACCGTGGTCGAATGCTGAAGTTCAGGCATTTCTCTGTTTGCTGGCCGACGAACAAGTGCAGAACGAGCTAGGTGGAACGAAACGAAAAGATTTTTCAAGAGGTGTCTGCGCAGATGGCGGTGCAGGGCTTCCATTGCACACCAAAGCAAAGAGGAAAGCTTAAAAAACTAAAAAGCGATTACAAAACGATTAAGGACCACAACGGTAGGAGTGGAGCAAACAGAAGAAACTGGAAGTGGTTTGTACAAATGGATGCCATTTACCGCAAACGCCCAGCCAACAAAGGGAGGGAGAGTGGCCTAGACACGGCCACTGCTCTTCTGGAATCTATAGTTGATGGTGAGTGTATTTTATTTACTTTAAGCATATTTCCTTTTCCTCATGCAACCGTTTCTTTGCGTTTTCTGAAAGTACTCTGAACAAACGAGGCTGGCACGGTTACGTCGTCATTAGTTAGCATCATTGCTAACTGTACTCTGTTGCTGTTTTTCCACTCTTATTTTGATGCAGAAAGTCCCTTTGAAGATGAAGGTTCGCCAGATTCTGCTTTTGACTGTCCAATCCTCCCCACTTCTGACCCTTCCCGACCACACCAGCTCCAAGTACATCTATGCCACCGGGCACATTCACGCCACCGGGCACATCCACGCCACCGGGCAACACATAGCAGAGCGGCACCAAACAGCACCCATTACTAGGTAAGAAGCAACAATCGTGTTTAACATCACATTGATCATGTTGATATGAATGTTGTTTTGTTTTTGTTGTAAAACACCCTGCATGTATTCAAACTACTTGTTTATTCAGTTGTAATGTATAAATGTTAAATTTAATTATTCATTTATTACTTAAACTTTCATTTATGAAGTTTATTATTGAAATTATACAGGGTGTAGTGATTTTTGTTCAGATTAACGATGCTCTGTTCTTTTTCTAAATTAGCACAACCGTTGTAAATGACTACATATAGTTTATTTATGCCCACCTGCTTACTATCATTAAAGTACTAGACTGCTTTATGAACAGAATCATTTCTGATCTTGTGAACAAACACCTTTTGAAATTAGCAGGAACTTTAATGTAAATAATTTATTTAAAAACTCTACCTGTACTTCATCATCTAAAAGCCATTTTCTTGTGTGTTATTCCTAGGCAATAGAAAGCGCAGATCAACAAGTGTAGCAGAGAGCTTTGTTTCTGCGCATACAGAACAAGAGGAGATGAACCGGAAGCAGAGAGAGGAACACTTCCATTTTATTTGTGAGGATGCCAAAAAAGCAAGGCAAGAAGAAGCTGCGGAGAGGCAACGCCAAGCTGCAGCAGCGAGGAAGCAGGAGAAAACAATTAGGAGGGAGGAGATGGCCTTGAGGAGAGAGGAAGCAGATGTTCGTAGAGAGGAAGCAGCACAGCGAAGGCAGGAGGCTGAACAGAGTGCTGCTTTCAGTCAGGCACTCCTTGGGGTGCTGGAATCCATTGCCCGTTCCATGGCAAACAGACATGTTTAAAAATATTTAGAGTAGATCTTAGTTGATCTATAGAAATGTAGATCCTGCAAGGTAAGCCCACAAATAGCCAAACATGTAGCTTGTTAAGTTTGCATATTTAATTAGTGTATAATTGTTTTTTTTGTACAGGTCTTTATTTCTAATAAAAGAAACATTTTCAAGTCTTGAGCTTCCATCTGATCATCAAAAGTGAAGTGCTTACAGTGTTTTTTTACGTCAATAGTGTAGGATAAGTGAAGTAATTGTTTTTTACCTGTAACAATGCTGGTGAAGATTCTCAGTTATCCTTGACACGGCAAATCCCTCCCAAAACAGATAAAAACAAAACCACAGGACTTTTTTTAAAACTGAAGACGTTTCGCTAATCATCCGAGGAGCACTCACAATTCAATGAAAAAAAGGAATATGGGATTAAAGTTATAAAGCTGTGGTGTTCTGTAAGCTTGCTGGAGATTGATCTGCATGCGCCAGTCTCCATAATACAAGCTTACGGCACACCACAGCTTTATAACTTGAATCACACTCCTCGTTTCATTAAATTGAGAAAGAGCCTCGGATGAAAAGTGATACATCTTCAGTTACAAATAAAGTCCAGTTTTGTTTATTTATGTATTTTTTCGGTTTTATCTGTAATGAGTACTGAAAAACGTAACCATAATACAGAATGTCCATGTGTTGTAAATGAACTTTGCAGTGGAGTTAAAAAGGTGTAGGAATTGTGTAATCTACGTTTACAATCATCCTCATTCAGGAGGTTTTCAGTCATTGCATGTCAAACACCTCGGCCATGATGTCCATCTTGTGGATCCAGCAGCTTCTGTGTCTTTTTCGCCCAAGGTCAAAAATTCTCTCCACGACTTTCACTGTGGTACAAAGGAGCACTAACTTAATATTACTTAACAGCACTTCAATCATGAAGATAATTTGCGACAGCTTAATTTAAAGAGCTGCGTGGTAAGCATAAGCTCTGAAAGAGTTGTTAAATATCAAATCAAATGTAGGTTATTATGTAATGTACGTAATATATATATATAATATATATATATATAAATACATACATACATACATATATACAAATCAAATTACAAAAAGACTTTGTTGATCCCAGAGGGAAATTAAATGTTATAATTCATCATCCTGGTTTCATTAAAGAGTTGTTCTAGATGCTGATGGCTGTGGGCAGGAAGGATCTCTTGTAGCGTCTGTCTTACAAGGGATCTGAAGAAGTCTCTGGCTGAAGACATATATATATATATATATATATAAATATTAAAATAGATTAATGTATATATGCATAAACAAATATAAAGTTCTTGTTGTAGGTTTTGGTTCTTTGTTAAAAACAAAAATTAAAGAGTATACAGTTTTTTTTAAACTACAGCCGCTAAAAAACGCAGCATATGTGATAGAGGCACAGCAGCAGTGTTTGTTTTGCCATTTTTACATGAACCTGGTAATAAGGCATGTCTGTACATTAAAAAAAACAAGAATAATTATTAATCCATGTTTATTTTCAAATCAACACTTTAACGTTCACTTGTATCTAAGGAAGGCTGGGGAGGTAAAAAAAGATTAAGGGGTGGAATTAGGATAAGTTACAGCTCATGAGGTACTCTATCAGAGCATCTCTGACACCTCGGCCCTGCTCTCCATCTTGTGGGACAGCGACCAGGACGGGCTGTGCGGCTGGTTCTGCTTCAAGTTCATCGAGGTCATCCATTTTGGTTGTGTGTTGTTTTCTGGCTCTTCTTCTTCTAATACATGTTAGTGGTGCTTATAAAAGAGCTTAATGTAGCACTACCGCCACCAGCTGGTAAGGTGCGTTGATATTAATAATCCGCCCACTAGAGGTGAACAATCCGCCCACTAAATGGGAACTATAGGCAATGTGGAGACAGAAAAATAGAGGTCCCACCAGAACCGGACACAACAGGCTACAACAAGAACCAGACCTGTGGATACCAGGCTATAGAGACAAACGAGACAAACAACCATTCACTCTCTCACTCACACCTAGGGACAATTTAGAGTTACCAATCAGCCTAACTTGCATGTTCTCTCTGTGCATGCGTGGGTTTTCTCCAGGTACTCCGGTTTCCTCCCACAGACCAAAAACAT
>NW_023619308.1:0-2096 GCF_014905685.2 Nematolebias whitei
GACCAAGGTACACACTTCACAGGTGAAGTAATGAAGGAACTGTGGAAGACGCTAGGCGTCAAAGCCAACTTCCATATTGGCTACCACCCACAGGCTTCAGGCCAGGTTGAGAGAGCAAACAGGACTGTGGTGAGTATTTTGAAAAAATACGTAGCCGCAAACCACAAGGACTGGGACGTGAAACTCCCTCTGGTCCTCATGGCCATAAGGGCCACTCCACACACGTCGACTGGCATCTCTCCTTTCGAGATGATGACGGGTCGACAAATGACTCTCCCTCTGCACCTGTTGTACCAACCAGGCGATGCTGCCATGGCAACAGCCTACACCACACAACAATACATGAAAGACTTGGAAAGACACCTTAAAAACACTTTTGCTTTCGCACAGAAAAACCTGGAAAAATCAGCTGAAGGACGCAAAGCGTACTACGACCAAAAGGCCTCTCACGAGGAACTCCAAGTGGGAGACAGGGTCTGGTACTACACGTTTGCACCCAAAACTGGGAGAGGAGAGTCCGGGACCGGAACTCTCGCCCGTAAGCTGATGCCCAGATGGACTGGACCCCATCTGATAACCGACAAAGTGTCCCCAATTATCTACCAGATAAAAATCAGTAAAGGCCAAAAAGAGCCAACTGTTAAATGGGTACATCGTAACCAGGTTAAACAACACAAGGCGTGCAACAACTCCTCAGGAGACAAAGATCTCACAAAATCTGACCTCGTGGGAATAAGGGTCATCCAAGCAGAAGATAACTAATGGATAAGAAACTTAACCATAGTTTAAATTCACAGGACCTACCCTTGACCACCACGAAGCTAAGACCTATCTCTTTGTGTTTCCATAGGACAATGATGATACCACTACTGGTAATCTTCACCCTCTTGGGTGCCACCCAAGAAAACAAAGCCCTCGTACATGCGGTAAATGAGTTAGCCCTTAAGGTTGAAGCGGATTACGCTGTCGCACACCTAATGGATAGGATTTTTGCTGACATGCTTAGAGATATCAGTTCGTCGGTAGATACACTAGCCACCGGTAGGATCCCACCGTATCTAGTCTCTCTACAGATGGTGAACGACATCCTCAGCTCCGCTACGCACGAAAAAGTTACGCAAACACAGGCACACCTGGCTTACACTCTCGGTAGCGCAATCCCAATCTACGTCAATCACAAAACATTTGAAATGGCGTTCATTATCAACCTACCGATAATTCCCTCAAACGGCATATATAGACTCAGGGACGTCGTAAATGTTGGCAATTGGCACGGCGAAAACCATGTTCAAATTGACACACCAAGGATGGTTGCGTACCACGACGACAACCCCTCCGTTTACCTAGCTCCAAACCTGCAGATGTGTGTTCTCACTCGGGAGATACACTATCTGTGCCCGAGCAAACCGTTTATGTGGAATAAAACCGCGGGCATATGCGGGTTAACACCTATTCCGGAAAATTCTAAGTGCTCAACGACCGTAACGCCTCGACACCTGGCTAAAGATGCAAAAGCGGAAATAATTGGCTCTCGTTGGCTAGTGAACGCTCCTCAAAGAAAGGCGATCATAGCCTACGATCAACCCGGGGCAAATAGACCTTTGGCGTTACCGGACAAAACGATGTGGATCAGTGTTCCCCAGGGAACAACCATACACATTGGTGATTTGACGCTCTATCACCTCGATCCGGAACGATGGGACGCGACTCTGGATGACTCAGAGTACCTGGGAAATATGTCTATAGACATAGATCCAGAGACTCTGGGAAGGATCCGTTTTGAAGGCACCCAAGTCGTCGACGTGGAACCAATAAACCAAGTTCTCAAGTCCCTCAGGTCCACAACTAAGAACCCGATCCAACCAATTAACTATGCGTGGTCGAGCGCGGACACATTAATCATAGCCCTGCTAATGACGATAACCCTCGTATTGTGTGGGATACTCGCATCCCTGTCCCGGGGCCAAACGTCACTCCGAGTCGACGTGGATCGCCATGCAGCGCACCTCGATATGATTATGCCTCGCGTAAGCGGGTCCGCAAAGAAGCCACTCACACGGGACAGCGCGACTGAAACTGACAACCAGGGTGAGGAG
>NW_023619308.1:2196-10630 GCF_014905685.2 Nematolebias whitei
CATGCAGTTCATTCGCTAAATTGCAATCCTTGCGGAGTCAATGTATATTATTGTTACCTTAAGTACCATAATCTACATTGATCTCACATCGCTTAAGCCGAACCTACTCGAACAATTCTATTCGGGGGGGATAGCTAATTCTTTTTGATAAGTCTCGCCATAGACTTCCAAAACATTTATGGGGAAACCAAACACCCAATCTCAAGTCGTTCGTCTAAAAGACAACAGACATTTGAACCAAACTATATTTTGCCATGTAAAGCTAACTTAACCCAAGTTAGAAATGGAAAAGTAGTTTGGAACCCTTTTCTATAGGCTTAAACCCCTGTAGTTACCCCTTTTCAGCATGCTCCACCCCTTAACTGGTAGTCGTAGCTGTTCCCAACCATAATAGCTTACACACCAGGTGCATATAGTTTAAGGCCTTATGTAAAATCCCCTTCATAAGCCCACCTTAAACCACATAATTGCATGACACATTGAACCAGAACGGCACAGGCTGGACGTCGCTGGAGACAACCTTCGCTGGAGACAACCTTCGCTGAAGGCGACCTGCAATCCTGACGTTGGTCTCCACTCTTCATCCGGTGGCCGCTTCTTCAGTTCAAGCCAAGGGTACCCCTCTGTGTGCTGATTAATCAACACTTCCAATCGTTGTGGATTTACCGTTGTGGATTATATGACTTTTTCCAATGGATTACAGACTCTGTTTCCAAGGGGTTAAAGCATTGCTACAATGGAATTATCGAGACGATATGGAATTATAATCAACACAATGGAATTACCAAGAACATTGTGGAATTACCTTGACTTTTGTTTTCTTTGCTGGATTACTTTTGACTTTTGTTTTCCTTGCTGGATTACTCTTGACTCTTGTTTCTTTGCTGGATTACATCAAGCTTCAAGGACAATCGACGACGTAAGTCCATAGTTGGAATTCATCTCCATGGACAGGTGATGATTTCCAAAGGGGGGACTGTAGTGGACTAGGCCTACGTCGAAACTAAGTCTAAGGTCAAAACTCTTGACCTTTAGAACCTTGTGGGACAGGAACTGTCATTTCATGTATTTGAATACATAAATACAGGTTCACCCATCCTGAGACTTTCTTTCTTGAAGATTCAAGTGAAAAGAACACTCTCTTTTTATTATCATTACTATCTTACAAATGTTGATAATCAAAGTGTCTTAGTTCAAACCATTTTAGATGTTGCAGTGAACTAATCAATTTTATTAACTGAGTAATGGTTTTTATTCTCATGCAAAAGTTAGAACTCATGTTAAAAGCTGTTGCAGAGTTTATGCATTTTCTGATTTCTGCTTTTGAATGAGCAAGTGTGTGCGTTTACAAGGTTACAGTCAAACGAAAAACAAGTTGTTATGTTAAAACTGTCATGTTTTAGAATCCTCTCAGACGTAAGTAGAGATGTTTTGCACCTGTTTCCTGAAACACGCCACAACAAAACCCTCTCGGTCTGTGAGAACATTTCTGAGCTGTCCCATAACAATTCTCGCTGTCTCTAACCTCTTACGTCACAAAACCCACCCCGTCTGGTCGTTTCTGACCAATGAAAAATCCCAAAAAGTGAACCGGGAAAGAGTCTTTAAAATGTCAGTACTTCCTGGTCTACACAGACTCACAGACTCACAGACTCAGAGAGTTACAGAGTTGGAGAGTTGGAGAGTTACAGACTTCTAGAGTTCTGGAGTTCTGAAGTTGCTGGAGTGCTGGAGAGTTTCCTGCTGGTTCTGCTCAAGCTCTGTTAGAGACGGGATGATCTTGACATGACAAAAGGCTCTTCCGAGTTCCATGGGATTATAACTTTCACTAGCCACTACTTCTGACGAGCTACAGCCACTATCAGGAGACGCTGGACCGGTAGCGTTAACGGAATTCCATATCTGCTGATAAATCTTCAGAAAGGTAATGGATCAAGTTTCCTACCAAGCGTACCGAAGGAGAGCTGGGCTTCTGATGGAGAGTGTCGGTTCTGGTGAACATTCCTCCCTTCCCATTCAATCTTACTCCCTTTAACTTCTTTCATCTTTAACTTTCTATCAAGTAGAAATTCTCCCAGATATTTAGAAATGTCTGTGTAAAGTGCTTATTCACATCCGTGTGGGTAAAAGATCATAGTTGTACAGTTTTATAAATGTCTGTGGTGCAGCAACGAAAAATCATGGCCGTATGATTTTTCCTGATGGATTGCTTTGTTGTTATTTTCATAATTTGCCAAATTAATGTACATGTTTGATGTTAAATTTGATTCTGTAAATAAATGACCGCATTCATTTTGATGGGTCAAATTTAAATGACGTCTCACGTTTGCATTTCCTTAAATTCAATGCACGTTTTATTCAGTCCAGAAAAATGAGGAACCCGCGTTAAATGATGAATATATCCCAGCATCTGTTCATCTACAGAACCTTTTAAACCGTCGTGTTGCAGAGCAGCTGCAGTTAAAACACAACTAGTAATTTAACATGTTTCATTAACTAAAACTGGAGACATGAAGTATTAATGTTGATAAACTGTGGTACAGAACAGTCAGATAACGCTTCACAATGGAGAAAAAGTGTCGCATTTGCATCAACTTACCGGAGAAAACACGGAGAATGAACTACGTTCAATGTTGAACCGCTGCTGTTTGGAACTTTTTGCCACTGCATGACCCAAGTGACTTCCGCATTCCATTCTTTCTATGGGAGTCTACGGGAGTCTGTGGGAGTCTGTGGGAGTCTATGGGAGTGTCGCAACTCTCTCTTTACAGGGCTCTGGTTCCTTTGAAAGTGTGCTGTAAATATTCATGACTAACAGGGGTCGTCTGTGCTTGGTTTTTTGAAGAGTTTTTTTGATTGTTAGCTAGCTTGTTTTGAAGGTCAAATTATGACATTTATACAAATTAGTGGGTGGAGCCAGATTACACTACTGGGTCTGACCAATCACAGCAGACTGGGTTTTTAGGGGAGGGGCATCCTTAATAATATGTTTACCTCAGAATCTGTTAGAAAATAAATGCATAGATTATCTGACTTTAACTTCCATTGACCATTATTTATGTTGTGTTTGAAAGTTGTTACCAAAATTTCTCAACTTGTTCTGTTTTGTTAATTTGTTAATTTCAATTAACATGGCCTGTACAGGAGCAGCACTTTCTCATGGATTGCTGTTGGAGCTGGAGACGTTGCACGTTCGTGGTGAGACGTATTGCGTCACTTCCTGTTTGTCTGTCCGTAGCTCAAGTGAATTGTTTGCTCGAGTCGTCTCTGTTTTCTGGATTTATCTGTCTCTTGCACAGTTTTTTATTCTAGTTCACAAACACACTTAGTACAGTTGTTTTTCTACTGTTGGATAGTGCTTAAAACAGTTCTTATCTTTCAACACTTCTCAGTTTTTAATGGTGTATTGGGCTCTGCTAGCTCCAGCTAGCGTTAGCTTAGCATGGCTGCTGCTTCTCTCCCTGCTTCCTCTGTTTTCTCTTGCTCCGTGTGTCAGATGTTTACTTACTCCTCTGCCTCCGTTAGTGGTAATGATGCATGTAACAAATGTAGTCTTATGGTAGCTTTGGAGGAGAGGCTGTCTGAACTGGAAGCTCGGCTCCACGCTGTAGAAAAACCAGTAGCTAGCCAGGTCCCCTTAGACAGCGTGGAACCACAGAGGCTAGCTCCCGTTAGCGGTCCTCCAGCAGACCCCGAGCAGCCGGGACCCCAGGCCGGCTGGGTGACGGTCCGGAGCAAGCGTAGTGCTAAGGCTAAGCCCCCAGTTCACCACCGACCCGTTCATGTTTCTAATCGATTTTCCTCGCTCAGTGACACACCCGCTGAGAAACAGACCCTGGTTATTGGAAGCTCCATAGTCCGAAACGTGGCTTTAGGGACTCCAGCAGACATAGTTGAATGCATTCTGGGGGCCAGAGCGGGCGACATAGAATCTTATCTGAAACTGCTGACTAAGGCTAAATACAGTAAGATTGTTATTCACGTCGGTGGTAATGACACCCAGTTACGCCAATCAGAGGTAACTCAAGTTAATGTTGCTTCGGTGTGTGACTTTGATAAAACAATGTCAGACTCATGTAAACATGATTGTTAAATCATGCTTCTTCCAACTGAGGCAGCTGTCTAAACTGAAGCCCATATTGTCCAAAAAGAACCTGGAGACAGTAATACATGCATTCATTACATCTAGGCTTGATTACTGCAATTCACTCCTGTTTGGTATCAGTCAGACCTCCATTGCACGACTACAACTGGTCCAGAATGCAGCAGCCCCATTTTTAACCAGTACAGGCAAAAGAGAGCACATTACACCAGTTTTGGCCTCACTGCACTGGTTACCAGTTCACTTTCAAATCCAGTTCAAAATACTCATGTATGTCTACAAATCACTGAACAGTCCCCCCCCCCCCCCTCTCTGTTCTGCTACAACCGTATGTCCCACCACGCTCCCTGAGGTCAGTGGACCAGTTGCTCCTCACAGTTCCAGGAACTCGTCTTAAGTGCAGAGGTGACAGGCCCTTCTCTGTAGCAGGACCAAGACTCTGGAACGAGTTACCTCTGCTTGTCAGACAGGCCCCCTCCCTCTCGGTTTTCAAGTCCCGTTTAAAAACTCACTACTATTCAATAACTTTCAACACAAGATGATCTGTGTTTTGATCCTGTATGCTCCACACTGGTTTCATTCAACCTTTATTTAGACAGGTAAATCCCATTGAGCCTCGAGGACTCATTTACAAGAGAGACCTGATTTCAACAAAGAAAGATGACAACAATGGACAACAGCGACAACAATAAACAATTATAAAAAGTCAGACTGCAGGGTTTTTTTTTTTTTTTTAAACAAATAGGATGGCTAAAAGGAAAAGGTAACAAAAAAACTGTTTGTCGTCATTATCTGCATCGTTTTTTGTCTATATTCTGATTTACCTCATTTTGTATTTTGCTTTGTGTGTTACCTGTTGTTCTGTCTGTACAGCCCTTTGGTTGGCCTTGTAGCTGTTTTAAGTGCTTTATAAATAAAGTGGTATAGTAAAGAAAAGTCTATCCATCCATCCATTTTCTTCCGCTTATCCGGTGTCGGGTCGCAGGGGTAGCAGCCTAAGTAGGGAGGCCCAGACTTTCCTCTCCCCAGCCACTTGGGCCAGCTCTTCCGGGGGAATCCCGAGGCGTTCCCAGGCCAGCCGAGAAACATAGTCCCTCCAGCGTGTCCTGGGTCTTCCTCTGGGCCTCCTTCCGGTGGGACGTGTCCGGAACACCTCACCAGGGAGGCGTCCAGAAGGCATCCTAAACAGATGCCCAAGCCACCTCAACTGGCTCCTCTCGACGTGGAGAAGCAGTGGCTCTACTCCGAGTCCCTCCCGGATGATCGAGCTTCTCACCCTGTCTCTAAGGGAGAGCCCAGACACCCTGCGGAGAAAACTCATTTTGGCCGCTTGTATCCGAGATCTCATTCTTTCGGTCACAACCCAAAGCTAGTGACCATAGATGAGGGTGGGAACGTAGATCGATCAGTAAATTGAGAGCTTCGCCTTTTGACTCAGCTCTCTCTTCACCACGACAGACCTGTACAGCGCCCGCTTCGCTGCAGACGCTGCACCTATCCGCCTATCGATCTCACGCTCCATTTTTCCCTCATTCGTGAACAAGACCCCAAGATACTTGAACTCCTCCACTTGGGGTAGGACCTCCTCCCTGACCCAGAGAGGGCACTCTACCCTTTTCCGGCTCAAGACCATGGCCTCGGATTTGGAGGAACTGATCTTCATCCCAGCCGCATCGCATTCGGCTGCGAACCGCTCCAGCGAAAGCTGTAGATCACGATCTGATGAAGCCAATAAGACCACATCATCTGCAAAAAGCAGAGACACAATCCTAAGGCCACCAAAACGGATCCCCTCAACACCTTGGCTGCGCCTAGAAATTCTGTCCATAAAAGTTATGAACAGAATCGGTGACAAAGGGCAACCTTGGCGGAGTGCAACTCTCCCCGGGAACAAGCCCGACTTACTGCCGGCGATGCGGACCAGGCTCTGACACCGGTCATACAGGGACCTAACAGCCCGTATCAAAGGGCCCGGTACCCCATACTCCCAGAGTACCCCCCACAGGGCCCCCCGAGGGACGCGGTCGTACGCCTTCTCCAAGTCCACAAAGCACATGTAGACTGGTTGGGCAAACTCCCACGCACCCTCCAGGACCCTGCTGAGAGTGTAGAGCTGGTCCAGTGTTCCACGGCCAGGATGAAAACCGCACTGTTCCTCCTGAATCCGAGGTTCGACTATCCGATGGACCCTCCTCTCCAGAACCCCCGAATAGACCTTACCAGGGAGGCTTAAGAGCGTGATTCCCCTGTAGTTGGAACACACTCTTCGGTCCCCCTTTTTGAATAGGGGGATCACCACCCCGGTCTGCCAATCCAGGGGAACTTCCCCCGATGTCTACGCAATATTGCAGAGTCGCGTAAGCCAACACAACCCTACAACATCCAGAGCCTTAAGGAACTCTGGGCGAATCTCATCCACCCCTGGGGCCCTGCCACCGAGGAGCTTTTTAACCACCTCGGTGACCTCAGCACCAGAGATTGGAAGGCCCGACCCAGAGTCCTCAGGCTCCGCTTCACCAGTGGAAGACGTGCCGGTGGGATTGAGGAGGTCTTCAAAGTATTCCGCCCACCAACCCACAACATCCCGAGTTGAGGTCAGCAGCACACCACTCCCACTATAAACAGTGTTGGTGGCGTACCGCTTTCCCCCCCTGAGACGCCGGATGGTGGACCAGAATCGTCTCGAAGCCGTGCGGAAGTCGTTCTGCATGGCCTCTCCGAACTCCTCCCATACCCAAGTTTTTGCCTCAGCAACCACCCGAGCTGCATGTCGCTTGGACTGCCGGTACCCATCAGCTGCTTCCGGGGTCCCACAGGCCAAAAAGGCCCGATAGGACTCCTTCTTCAGCCTGACAGCATCCCTCACCGACGGTGTCCACCATCGGGTTCGAGGGTTGCCGCCACGACAGGCACCGACAACCTTGCGGCCGCAGCTCTGGTAAGCCGCCTCAACAATAGAGGCACGAAACATGGTCCACTCAGACTCAATGTCCCCCACCTCCCTCGGAACATGTTCAAAGTTCTCCCAGAGGTGGGAGTTGAAACTCCGTCTCACAGGAGACTCTGCCAGACGTTCCCAGCAAACCCTCACAATACGTTTGGGTCTGCCAGGTCTGACCGGCATCCTCCCCCACCATCGGAGCCAACTCACTACCAGGTAGTGATCAGTTGACAGCTCCGCCCCTCTCTTCACCTGAGTGTCCAAGACATGTGGCCGCAGATCAGATGAGACGATGACAAAGTCGATCATTGAACTGCGGCCTAGGGCGTCCTAGTGCCAAGAGCACATATGGACAACCTTATGCTTGAACAAGGTGTTCGTTTTTGACAATCCATGACGAGCACAGAAGTCCAACAACAGAACACCACTCTGGTTCAGATCAGGGGGGCCGTTCCTCCCAACCACACCCCTCCAGGTCTCACTGTCATTGCCCACATGAGCATTGAAGTCCCCCAGCAGAACAAGGGAGTCCCCAGAAGGTGCACTTTCCAGTACCCCCTCCAAGGACTCCAGAAAGGGTGGATAATCTGAACTGCCGTTTGGTGCATAAGCACAAACGACAGTCAGAACCCGTCCCCCCACACGTAGGCAGAGGGAGGCCACCCTCTCATTCACTGGGGTGAACCCCAATACACAGGCACCAAGTTGGGGGGCAATAAGTACGCCCACGCCTGCTCGGCGCCTCTCACCAGGGGCAACTCCAGAGTGGAAGAGTGTCCAGCCCCTCTCAAGGAAACTTGTTCCAGAGCCCGAGCCATGCTTAGAGGTGAGTCCGACTATTTCTAGCCGGAACCTCTCAGCCTCACACACCAGCTCAGGCTCCTTCCCCACCAGTGAGGTGACATTCCACGTCCCAATAGCCAGCTTCTGTAGCCGAGGATCAGACCGCCAGGGTCCCCGCCCTCGGCCACCACCCATCCCACATTGCACCCGACCCCTTTGGCCCCTCCCACAGGTGGTGAGCCCATGGGAAGGGGGACCCACGTCTCCTCTTCGGGCTGTGCCCGGCCGAGCTCCATGGGTAAAAGCCTAAAGAAAAGTCTAAAAAAGTTAAATCTGGTCCTCTGGACATTGAAAAAAACAAAACAAAGCAAATCAACAAAAAAATATAGAAACGTTTCGTCCCTCATCTGAGAGACTTCCTCAGTCTGAGCTGCTGTATTCAGCTCAGTCTCTTAAATAGCACCTTCTCAGAGTGGATCAACCAGTTTTGCTGCTGACAACCAAAACCAGCTGATCACATGCTCAAGAAGGACCATCAGCCTAACAATGGATCATTAGCACCTGATGGCTGTTTACTATTCACAGAGGGCTGAGTGATACTAGCAATC